>NC_138888.1:40344250-40553028 GCF_965194825.1 Balaenoptera physalus | reverse complement strand
ATAGGTTACTTTTATCAAAATAAGAGAAGTTTCTGTACACCAAAAGACAGACAGTAATCACAGACCTTAGCTGTTCATTCTCTATTTCATACAATCCTAAGCAATGTGCAAATATTATCCACACTATTATAGCCTTATGGTTCCCAGGAACCCAAACAGTCTAGCACTCAGGGATATGGTGTTGCTGTTTGAAGGTGGTGAAGACATAAGAGTTTGCCTGCCTATAGCAAAGCTTTTGGAGTCATGACATGACTATTTAAAGTGGGGAAGGATCCAGGCCCCTGTAGTAACTCCATGAAAGCATTTGTATACCTGTGGTGATATTCAATCAAATCTACTGCCTTATTTGAGTCAGATTTATTGATGACATCTAATAACAGTTTTCTCATCTCACCTCAGGCACTGAAGGCTAAGTCCCTATCTTTATTAGACATTTTATGCTGCATTGCTCAGTCTGCACATGTCTCCTGCCTTAGTGTATCTGTTCATTATATGTAACAAAAGACATAATCAGGATGAAGTCTCCTTATGAGAGTAAATCAACAAAGCCTCTGAGAAGATACTGCTAATTTGGCCAATGTGAATACCAAGAGCAGTCTGCTTTCACCCAACATGGACAGTAATACATCTTTCATTTTATCAAAATTTAGTCCAGGGCAGCCTTGATTGTCATATCATCCCTCAGGTCATCATGATAAACTACTCTACTGATGATATGTTAACTGGACCTAGGTGAAAAGGAAGTAGCTGGCATTCTACATGTTTCAGTAAAAAAAAAAAAAAAAAAATAGGTGTGTCAGAGAGTGAGAGATCCAAAAAACTGGGACATTTCATTGGCATCTCAGTGAAGTTTCTGAGTTCTAGTGGCCTAGAATGTCAAGATATCACATGTAATATACATGATGTATTATTAAATCTTATACTATTTACCACCAAGGAAGTGACATAATGCATGATTTTAGCCTCTGTGAGTTTTAGAAGCAACACCTACAATATTTGGGTATGCTTCTCTGATTTATATCAAGTAACCCCTAACTATCAACTTTATGTGACCTAGAGGCTAGAATAAGATCTGAGGCAGGCTCCAAATCTAGAACCTCTATCACTTGAGCCTTTAATCCAGTAGATTCAATGTTCAAACTTAATGGTTGATTAGATACTATACAGAGGTTCCAGCAAGGGGCAATACAAGATACACACATGGTCTCCTAACATTTTGGAGCAAATCCATGTTCTCTTTGTAAAATAAATATTCCTGTTTTATGATCCTTATTTGATAAACAATGTCTAGACCCTGCCACCATGGCTACTTTGCTCATAAACCCAGCTGAGTAAGCACTAGGGTAGCTGAGGAAAGAGGCTGACCCAAACAAAAGGGATTATTTTACCTCCTTTGCAGAAGGAGAGATCAGAGCATTGACATGAGTCAAAAATATTCCCTCAATCTGAGTGTATTCTCAGAGGATCATCTATATACCTCTTCCACCAATCTTCTTAAACCAATCCTCCAAGTGCTTAGAATAATACCTGACACACAGTAAACACTGTTGTATTTGACATTATTATTACTATGCTTTTGTAGAAAAAATCTTGAGATATATTACTGGTAGATACATGGGGAAAAACTAAGCAGATGGAAAAATAATGCCTTATTAATGCTAAGAAAAACAAATCTGGGGAGGAGAGGAAATTGAATGATAATATATCTCTTGAACTGACAGATAATAACATTTAATCTTTTTCAACACAATACCCCTTCCCTTAGCTGCACTTGTCTCTGATTCAGAAGGTAAACCTCCAATGTTCTGCCGAAGTTGGGAAGAACAGTAACCTAGGCTGAGTGGGTAGGAATTGAGAGAATGTGAGGGCATATCTAAATCTTATAATTTGAACTAATCCTATTATTGAAAATCTTAGACTTTCACACCTAATCCTCTATTTTCATCTCCATTTTCAGTGGTGTCTCTAATTCCTAGTATTTCTAGAATACTGTGATAAAAAGTTGCTTCTGGGCATTCATACTTTTAGCTTTGCTGACCTACTAAATCAGTTACAACTTACCCATTTGTTTTGTAGCTCCCAACATTATATTGTGGATATCTCCATCCCACAATCCTTTCTGAAAAAGTTATCTCCATCAAAACATGGGAGTAAACCAAGAAATAGGAAATTAAATCCCAGGTAAAAGAGAAACCAACTCAGAAGAGAGAAGAAGCAATTCCCAGGATGACGGTGAAGGGAAATCCCAGGAACGCTGATATATAAGGCTAAAAGATCCTCCAGTACAAACACATGTGACATAAGAAAAAAAAGATAAAATATTACCTGATGTCCTTTAGTTTATTATTCACAAATATGAACAGGACATGGTCCCTGCCTTCAAGAATGTAAAAATCTTGAGACTATAAAATATAATTGGGCAGAATGGTTATAAGGCCCTTGACATTTATGTTGCAAAACAGCAGTCCCCAACATTTTTGGCACCAGGGACTGGTTTCGTGGAAGACAATTTTTCTATGGACTGGGGGGCGGGGGGGAATGGTTTCAGGATGATTCAAGCGCATTACATTTACTGTGCACTTTATTTCTGTTATTATTACATTGTAATATATAATGAAATAATTATACAACTCACCATAATGCAGAATCAGTGGGAGCCGAGAGCTTGTTTTCACTTGCCACTCACTGATAGGGTTTTGATATGAGTCTGCAAGCAATTGATTTATTATGGTCTCTGTGCAGTCAGACCTCTGTGCTAATGATAATCTGTATTTGCAGCCACTCCCCTGCACTAGCATCACCGCCTCAGCTCCACCTCAGATCATCAGGCATTAGATTCTCATAAGGAGCGTGCAACCTAGATCCCTCGCATGCACAGTTCACAGTACAGTTTGAGCTCCTATAAGAATCTAATGCCGCGCTGATCTGACAGGAGGCGGAGCTCAGGCAGTAATGCGAGTGATAGGGAGCAGCTGTAAATACAGATGAAGTTTGGCTCGCTCACTGCTCATCTCCTGCTGTGCAGCCGGGTTCCTAACAGGCCACAGACCGGTACCAGGGGTTGGGGACGCCTGTTGTAAAACAATTCAATGTATGGGACAGGCATTATATTCTCTGGAACCAGACCATCTGGGTCCATACACCAGCTTCATTAATTACTAGGTGTGTCATCTTAAAAGGCTTAACTTCTGTGGCTCAGCTGAGTCATTTTAAAAAATGAAGCTAATTAGAGTATCTATTTGATAGGGTGGTTCTAAAATTAAGAGATTTAAATGTGAAACTAATACCAGTACCTGGGGCATAATGAGCACTATACAAGTGTTATGCAGCAGCAGAGGTAGTGTATTTTTTTTTTTTTTAGGACAGTCTGGAAATACATTAGTAGATACACAGAAAATGAAGCAAATGGGAAAAAGCCATGCAATTGTTAACTTCAGAAAAAATAAAGTAGGAAAAAGGAAATAGTCATAGTATACTACTTGGCCCATAAATGAATAATATTTATATAGACACAATAATATAAACTTTCAATAGTGATTTAATCAAGATTGTGATGAAACTATATAGCAGGGAGAGAGGGAGAGCAGAGAAAACCTAAGTCCTAAGACTCGAAATTCTTTAAGACAAGAGATCAGGAACGTCCCTGGTGGTCCAGTGGCTAAGACTCCGCGTTCCCAAGGCAGGGGACCCGGGTTCGATCCCTGGTCAGGGAACAAGATCCCACGTGTCATAACTAAGAGTTCACATGCTGCAACTCAAGAGCCCGCATGCTGCGACAAAGATCCCGCACGCAGCGACAAAGATCCCAAGTGTTGCAACTAAGACCCAACGCAGCCAAATAAATAAATAAAATTTTTTAAAGTACTCAAAAAAGACAAGAGATCAAATCTAAATTTCAAAAATCAAGACATAGTATAAGCATGTTATTTAAAAATCTAGAGGTGATTACCAAAAGAAACAATTCAAGGACTTGAAAGTGGCAGCCTCTGAGGAGTGGGAGAAGGATAAATAGAGGATTACTTATTCTGCATTCTTAAAACCTTTCCCATACTCTCTGGCTGTTTAAACTATATACATTTATTGTCTTAAATAAACAAAAAATAGTGTTTGGTAGGTATCAAATAGACCATAAACTAATATCTTCTCCAGCTGCTCTGCCATAAAAAAGATAAACACAGACTCTTTATCTGGAAAGTGAAGTTAAGCTGCACAGAATCTGGACTTATACTCAGTCCTTTGCTTCTGCTCAAATAATTAAAATAAATATTTGTTTTCTAAGCTCTAAATCATCTTTCTAAGAAAGTTATTTTCACCTCGTTAAATTTTACCTGTAATGTAACTGAATCAATATGATTTAATTTTGGTCATAAAGAAATGTTTTGGGTAAAGAAGTTACGAAAAATTTAAATGCCAATTTAACATTCCTAATGAGTTTGTCTACACTAGAAACCTGAAATAAAATTCCTCCTGAGGAAAGGATTTAGGTTTAACCATAGGAAACTGGCATTACTGACCTACAAAAACAGAAGTATTCTGAAGGAAAAAAAACAAAAACAAAAACAAAACAAACCTTAAGTATATTCATTCAGTCAGAACTCCAGGGCAAAGAATTGTTAACCAGTTACCAGAATCCTAAAACTTGCAGGACTGAATCCTAACATTAAGACTATAATTGGCGGCTTCCCTGGTGGCGCGGTGGTTGAGAATCTGCCTGCCAATGCAGGGGAAACGGGTTCGACCCCTGGTCTGGGAAGATCCCACATGCCACGGAGCAACTGGGCCCGTGAGCTACAACTACTGAGCCTGCGCGTCTGGAGCCTGTGCTCCGCAACAAGAGAGGCTGCGATAATGAGAGGCCCGCGCACCGCGATGAAGAGTGGCCCCCACTTGCCGCAACTAGAGAAGGCCCTCGCACAGAAACGAAGACCCAACACAGCCATAAATAAATAAATAAATAAACCCAAAGTTTAAAAAAAAAAAAGAGCCTTTAAAAAAAAAGACTATAATTGGTTACTGCTCTTAACAGATAACAATATGTTGTTATATACTTATTAAGAATAAAACATTAACTTTATATTGACCCTGTAAATTTTGAGATATTCTTATGTTTTATGTAATATTATAACATATAAACACACTAATTAAAGGATTCTTATGCACTGGATAAAAAAGGCTCTTAATATGTATCATTCTATAACCCCAAATAAATTACAGACATCTGATTTATCACTCACACAGATGCATAAAGTGCTGATGCTCACCAGGAGACATCAATATACCCTTGAATAGGTATCATTAGCATAATCTAGTTATAATCAAAGATAACTAGGCCAGCTTGTTTTTGTTAACAATGGGATCAAGCTATGAGGTGAACCAGCTCACACTAACCATACTGTGAGCCTCTGTGAGGTTCCCTGTGAGGGCTGACTTGAGGAGAGTCCATTTGCCCTGAATGAGTCAGGATGCTGAGAGTTCTGCAGCTGAGCCACAGGCCCCACTTTCGTGGAAATGGGCATTTTACATCATTGCAAAGCTGGATTTTCAAATACCACACACTCTATAATTTTCCTTTCCCTTACCTCTTCCTCCCCTTCACCCTCAGTGACTTAAAAATTGCAGAGTCATGATGCAAAGGTCTATGATTCTTTATCCATAAATCTTAGGACCACGAATTTAAATTCTTATGCATTTAGCAACTACAGTATACACAGAGTCCAGAGCAATACCTCATAATCAAGCATATTAATATTTCTTTGGCAAAATATATTGATATTTAAATTAGGCAGGCTAAATAAAGACTACAAAGAATCTCATCACTTCAGGTAAGATTAGATGCAGATAGCAAATAAGTTCTTAGAATTTCAAGTCAGAAACTGTGGCACTTGAGGCAGGATAATGCCAAGTTAATACACATTATAATATTCAAAAGTTTAAAAGAATTTGTGCCTATAATGCATGGTATATAGAAATTTATTTTAAAAATCCAACCAAACATCTCTGAATTTCAATTCATTTCTGGAAGTGAAAATCAGTGTCTCCTTAATATGAATGTTTATTTGAACTGTTTCAAGGAATAAAACAATCTCTGAAATTTGGGCCTAATCTTTTCACTTGGTTTGGAATGTATCCCGAATATGGTAGACCCCCCATGAGTTTGCTAATAACCCAAATCAAACCTCACCACCAGAAGAATTCTCTGTTCTTAATTACTATATTCTTTGTATGTCACTTTTTTTTTTTTTTTTTTTGGCTGCGCTGGGCCTTCGTTGCTGCGCATGGGCTTTCTCTAGTTGCGGCGAGCGGGGGCTACTCTTCGTTGCGGTGTGCAGGGTTCTCATTGCAGTGGCTTCTCATTGCAGAGCACAGGCTCTAGGCGCGTGGGCTTCAGTAGCTGTGGCACAGAGGCTCAGTAGTTGTGGCTTGCGGGCTCTAGACTGCAGGGTCAGTAGTTGTGGCACATGGGCTTAGTTGCTCCGAGGCATGTGGGGTCTTCCTGGACTAGGGCTGGAACCTGTGTCCCCTGCACTGGCAGGCGGATTCTTAACCACTGCACCACCAGAGAAGTCCTGTATGTCAGTTTTTAATTATCATCATCATATCATTAATGTGAGCAGATGGGCACTTGTCCAGGCTACCGCAATGGTTCTGTGAAGTTTACTCTTAGCTATCATCTCTACTTGAATGAAGTCCAAGAATGTTCTTTGTTTACCTCATGCTTGCAGTCATAAGCCTCTTCTCTCCACCCTGCCACTTTTTCCTAGTATTTCTTCCTTGAATACGCTGAAACAACACATATCTAATAATGGTTTAATTACTTCCATGTATGCATCACCATAAATTCCATGTTATACTTTTATAAACTCTAATCAAATACATCATGTGTGTATATTTTACTTAACCAAACGATACAAAAATCCAATACAAAAGATTTCCTTCTGATTAGTACACACAAACAAGCTAGTAAAAATGCAATACCAATTCCCTGCATGCTGATCAAAAATAAGAATGAGACGGGAATTACACACATACTAACCACACCTCCAAATCTGGAGCTTAAAGTTTCTGATACCTATAACCATATCTGAAGAGTAGAAAAGAGAATAGGGTCAGTTTGCCAATAAAACTCTACATAAGCAGCAAAGAGTGAGCAGGGGCTGTGGAGAGCCTGCTCACTAGCGCTATGTACCAAATTCATATCTCAGTTTCAGAAAGTGCTCTGGGATCTCCTGAAGCTGGAAGTTAGTTCAGACTTCGGTAAGTACAAACAGAGTATAGTTTTTGAACATACAAGTTTGCTGAACTTGTGTGGTATGCATATCCAAATGTTCAATAAAATTTGGATATATGATCAAGAGAAAGCTTAGGGATAGATACACAGATATAGGGTTAGCCAGTAAAGAAGTGAAAATTGAAGCCACTGTGGGGAAAAAAAAAAATGGAAAAAGGACTAAAGACGTACTCTACAACTCAGTTGGAAAAGTAAGTAGTAGAAAAGGAAAAGTCAACAAAAATGATTGGGTCTCTTTATTTCTGGAATCCTTTTTATCAAAGTCATAGAATTCTCCCCAGCAGACCATATACAGCAGGGTAGCACTTAGTAGGAATTCAGTAACTATTTTCTCAATGAATGAACCAAATGAAAGGAAAAAGTGTCGAAAGTGGGTAGAATATAAAATGGTACAGAGAAGTAAAATGAACCATAGAAAGAGGGCAGATAGAAATACATAAGATATGAAAAATATGCCTACACTTGAACTAAGCAAGCCCATTTCTAAAAATTAGTTTTAAAGAAATAATTACAGAGAGAGATATTTATAAAGATGTATAATAAAAAAATTAAAATAAGCTACATGTATGAAAAACAGAAAGGTGGGATTTATCCATGTACTGGAATATTATTTAGTCCTTTAAAATTACGATATAGATAAATACTTATAGGTATGAAAGAATAATTTAAAATAATTAAGGCAGTTTAAAAACAATAAGCATATTTTTCAAAAAAGTATTGTCAGCCAAAGGAAATATAGGCATGAAGAGGCTAGTGGTGGTTGTCTTTAAGAGGTATGAGTTTTCCCTTAAGAGGATAATGAGTATTGTTTTCTTTTGCTTTCATTATATTCCAATTATTCTATATAAATAGGAATTCTTTGATTAAGTAAGAATTCTGAATCAGTTACTGATATCTTCGATTAGCAACAGACCATTTGATTATTTTCTTTAAATTAACTCAATAGAATAAAATTAAATATTGGATATGTGCATGTGTGTATATCCAAAATCCAAAATGTGGATAGTTTTGTAGTCATATTATATTCTAATTTCCAATGTTAAAAAAAGATTACAAGAGAATTTTAAAATTATTTCTTATTACCAGTGTTAATAAGATTTAACTCTAGTTAGCATCTGGGTCACTGGAAATAAATAATTTGGCGATTTGTTGTGATGGAATATTAACACTTGTCTATGTTCAAGATAACCAGGCTGTTTCTAAACTGAAAAACAAATATGTATTTTTCACTTTTCCTCTTAAAGTCATCTTGCAGGTCAAACTTTTCACAAAGTTAGTTATACATAAAACTGTTCATTATACTATGTATAAAACTTACTGATTGATAAATATAAAATAACTGAAACAGAAAATGATTAATTTTAAAGGCTATTCTTTAAGTATAGATTCCTGAGTTTTGCTTTGTAGAAAATTAACAAATAGGTCACATTAGGGTTTCAAGTAAAGAAGTAATAGGTTTTAGAAGAACTATATTAACATTTTTAACCATATTAAATTTTAATGTGTATAATTAAGAATGACTACCTAAGATTTAAGACGTTAAAAATAAGCAATTCTACAGTCTATAACTAAAACTTAGTTTTTAGTTTGATATAAAGAAAACTATTAATATTAAATAATGATGTAATTCTTTCTCTATAAGATATACAGTTTTCATACTGAAATAAAATATTCTAGGGAAGAGTATAAAATTCCTCTAACCTACAGATGGCTGAGAAAATCTTAAACTGCTAAGCCTTGAGCAACATCAAAAGTTTCCAGGGGATATTACAACAATAAGAAAAGGCAACAAGAGCAAAGATGAACAAGCAGGACTACATGAAACTAAAGTGCTTCTGCACAACAAAGGAAATCAACAGAATGAAAAGGCAACCTACATAATGGGAGAGAAAAAGTTGCAAATCATATATGTGATGAGGGGTTAATATCCAAAATATATAAAGAACTCATATAACCCAATAGCAAAAAAAAAAAAAATCTGATTTAAAAATGGGCAGAGGGTCTAAATAAACTTTTTTCCAAAGACAACATACAGATGGCCAACAGGTACATGAAAAGATGCTCAACATCCCTAATCATCAGGGTAATGCAAATCAAAACCACAATGAGAACACCTCACACTTGTTAGAATGGCTATTTTCAAAAACACCAAGAAATAATGTTAGTGAGGATGTGGAGATAAGAGAACTTTTGTGCACTGCTGTGGGAATGTGAATTGGTACAGCCATCATGGAAAACAGTACAGAGGTTCCTCAAAAAATTAAAAGTAGAACTACCATAGAATCCAGCAATTCCACTTCTAGGTATCTACCCAAAGAAAATGAAAACACTAATTCAAAAGGACATATGTGCCCTCATGTTCACAGCAGCATTATTTATAGTAGCCAGGACATGAAACAAACTGCCATTGATGAAAAAAATGGATAAAGAAAATATGGTATATATAATGAGAGTATTCAGCAATAAAAAACAAAATCTTGCCATTTGTAATAATATGGATGGACCTTGAGGGTATTATAGTAAGTGAAATAAGTCAGAAAGACAAATACTGTATGATCACTTACATGTGGAATTAAAAAAACCAAATAGCTCAGATACAGAGAACAGACTGGTGATTTGCAAGGGGCGGGGTGTGGGGGGCAAAACGGGTGAAGAGCGTATTCCGTATTTGACAGCTGCTAAGACAGTAAATCTTAAAAGTTCTCATCACAAGAAAAAAAAGATTCCTGTAACTATGTATGATGATGATCTTAACTAGACTTTTGTGGTGACCGTTTCACAATACATACAAGTATCAATTCATTATGTTACACACCTGAAATTAATATGTCGTTAATTACAGCTCAAATTATTGAGGACAAAAACCTCCTTGTGCCTTAATTAGTGCCCTTAAAAGACAGGTGTTCAAGAAAATAATTTGCACCCAGCATATAATAAATGTACAACTTTCTTTAAAAAAGTTTCCAGGCAACTGTTTTAATCAACAGATTTAGCAAATGAACGTTAAACAAATAACCAAAAAGTACTTGGAAATGTGGTGGACATGAAAGTAAAAGAAAATGATACTCCCTTGGGAAGTTTAAGTTTTAGTCAGAGATAGAAATAAAATTAAGAATGTGTGAATGACCAAAAAGGCAAAGGACATTCAGGAAAATTATCAGAGTGTTCTTATAATAAGTCATGGAGAAAGTAATTCATGAAGCAAGCTTTGCCTTGAAGGATGATCCAAATTTGTACAAAGACAGCAAAAGTGTAGACAATATTCAAGACAAACAGGTATACAGGCAATAATAAACACTGTGCTTGAGGGAGATAAGTCTAACCTACTCAGAGTATTAGTTCAGGCTGAGGAAGGTGGAAAATATTATACACAGGAAAAGTGGAGATATTCTGGAGCTCCTTGAAAGGCCCATAATAGAGTCTGGAATTGCCAGTTATTTAAAATGGGAAGATGGAGAGCTTTATAAAGATGCTATTCTCTTCTGCATTAATTACCTCACATTTTTCATTATCTTAAAATCCAATTCCTCACTAGGTAGCCAGGTTAAAGAGAATGAGAACCACATCATATTCACACATTATTACATCCCCCACATGCAGCACAGAGCATACTGTCTAAAAGTGAATTATAATACTCAAACCACTTGCAGTGTTTTATATAATCTTTGTTCTTAGCCTCTGAGGAAATGCTGGGGAAATAATTACCTCTGGAGTGAAAAACCAGCTATCTGAAATTCAGCAATTCCTTCTGTTTCACTAGGGTTTCTTTTCCTTTTCTATAAAATTCATTTAGAATTTAAAATAGAAACCATATTATGATTCCATTTTTATAAAATATTTCCATATAGCTATTCTTCTGTCTGTATACGCATAGAAGACATCTAGAATGATTTTCCTCAGTGTTAATAATATCACTTTCAGAGTTAGGAGGAATTTCATTTAATTTATTATATTTAATTTCCTGTGTTGGTTAATTTCTTTATAATAAAGACAAATTATTGTTTGAAACACAAAGAAAGAAAGTTAAGATGACTCAAGATTGAACAACTAAATAGATAGTTGGGCCACTTAATGAGATGGAACTGAAAGATTTGTTTTGTTTTTGTGGGAGGAGACCCAAGAGTTCAATTTTAGACAAGTTTGTGATATCTGAGAAATGTATGAATGGAGATATCAGGATGCAGTCATATATATGAGTCTGGTAGCTCAGAATGATGGTTTAGATTGGGGATATAAATTGGGGCATCCGTTGGCATACAGATGATACTTAAAGGCAAAGGAGTAAGTGGATGAACTAGGGGCAGAGTGTAAAGAAAAAAAGTGGACCCAGGACCAAGCCCTGAGTATTCTAACATTCAGAGGTTGCTTAGAGAATGAAAAGGAGGAGAAACTGCAGCCATAGGAGTATGTGGTATCACAGAAGCTAAAAGAACTTTCACATAGAAATGGCCCATTATGTCAAATGTTACTTACAGTTAGATGAGAATCAAGAGAAGAATCCACTAGATTCATCAGCATAAAAGTTATAAGTGACCTTGAGATGAGCAGGATGTGCAGTTCTGACAGAACTATAAAGTCAATGTCAAATCTAAGGGGGCTGAGGAGTAAGCAGAGGTGAGCAAGTAGGGACAGTTCGTATAGATATGTTTTGCTGCAAGAGGCAGAGAAATCGGAGAGTGACTGCAAAGTTATGTGATGTCGAGGAGTTTCTTTGTGCGTGTGTTTTGTTTCATTTCATTGTAAAGTGGGACCTGTGAAGGCATGTCTGCACACTGATACCAGTAGTAGAAAAGGACAGGTTGGAACTGGAAACAAAGAGGATAGGAGGGCTAATCAAAGGAGCAACCTTCTTGTATATTAGTCATTTACAATATAAGATTTGTAAGAAGATCTTGGCAAATAAAAATTCAGAAACTTAAATAGAATGTGATGCTGTTGAATGTGAAAATCCACATTTCCTTAAGCCCCAAATTAGCCTCATCTAAGAGCTGTGGTAAACCTAAAGAAATTGTATCAAACTTACCATCATGCTAGTCTAGATTTTTGAAGCAAGGGGAAAAAAAATAAAGTGAATGGAACAAAGCAATGCTAAATGTAGAAATCAAACACGTTAATGAGATGATTTGCTGGGAGGGAACGGTACAATTAAAAACAAAAAACTGTGGGAGTGAAAGAAAATGATACAGGCAAAATCTGAAATACATAGAAACACGAGATTTATATAATACTAAGCTATGATTTAAATTATCACCACTGGACCTCAGTGACCAATGCTAGACTGAAATAGTAGACAAATGAAAGTAAACTTTCATAGACAAATGAAAGTTTCATTTAAAAAATGAAAGTTAACTTGAGATGCTTAAAAACTTAAAAATACAACTGAGTATTATAAGAATGGACTTCAAAATACCATGAAATTTCTTGTCAAAGAAAAATTTGTTAAAAGACACATAAAATTAAAATACAAACTTTTCCTCAAAAAGTGGTTTTGTCATTTTCTTTGTCTGAATGCTGATATTGTAGACAACACATTTCTTGGCAGATGTGGAAGACTACTGAGATACTGAAAAAATGAAGTCAATTTATTTCCTAAGTAAAACTCAAAAACCGTATACATCAAGTAGACAGATATAAAGAAACACTTGAAGTACTGTTACTTTATATCTATCACTAACATTTTTATAGTGCTTGCTATGTGCCAAGCACTGCTATAAGCCCTTCTAATTTTTCATATGTAAGTCTCATGGTAACTCTGTGAGGAAAAGTATATAATTATCCTCCATTTTACAGATTGGTAACTGAGATCTCACTTCACAAAACTAGTAAACAGTAGGTAGACTGATTCCAGAGTCCATGTTGCTGACTACTATATTGCACGGCTATTATACGCATCAACAATGGGATGGCAAATTTTCTAGTGTAGGACAGAATGACTCCATTTAGACATTATGAGAAAGCATACACTATGCAAATTAATATATTTTATTCCCAGGAGCATTTTACTTCTTGGATTGCTTTTTACATGACTTAAAATCCTACTGTTAAATATTTTGCCAGAAGAACACCAAAGAAAATATTACTCTATAAAAGAAAGAAAACATACAGAAAAAAAAATTCACTCAACGTATTAATAACAAGAGACCAAAATCTATGTTCTATAATTAGAAAACTCAGAAACATACTTGCTATGCAAAAGGAGATTCTACTGATAGATTTTCCCCAGAATTCCTCATCACTACTTGCTATATGATTATCTGATGCTATTCACAGAAAGTTAAAATTTAATATGAAAGTACGTTTTGAGATAAAGAGCATATCACCCCAAACTATAATAGCTGCAGCTTTTTTTCCTACCTTCTTTGAACTATAAAGTCCAAAAATGGACTATTAATGAATGTAAAAAAAAAAAGGCTTAAGACTTATAATATACACTACCAATAGAGAATTCTAATTTTAGAAAAGTAATTGCTTTATTTCTTAGGTAGAACATTCTCTCTGACCCACTCCCCCTCATACATACTTGAAAAAGTTACTTTGCTAGTAGAAAGGAAATCATGAACCTATGAAAGTGAAAATTTTCTTTAATTCAGCTGTTTTTAAATGTTAAGGAATATAAATTCAACCAGAAAATATTTAAACCTTGGGTTAAACAGTATGATTAACATTGAGGTACAACATTTGGGCAAGATAAATCATCCATTTCTAGGCCTCTTTCAAGACTACATTATGGCAGGAGTCCAAACCAACACCAATCCAGGGAAGCCCCAGTTGACTCCTGAGTAAACTGAATGGTCCACAGAATGCCTCTAATGAATCGAGCAAAAGTGAAAGACACTGTGATAATACAGAACCTAAATGTGGCAAAGGCCATAAAGTAAAAATCTAATGACTATAATTTACTCTGTAATATTACAGGAAGACAAATTACCTTTAAACATGCTTTAAAAATTAGCTTATTTTAAATACGTTTTTAAAGTATATAGAACATATCCTTAACTGTTTTTGCAATAAGAAAACATCAAGTGAAATTCAGCATCTTACCTTAGACCAAAGATGTGTGATTGTTCATAGTTGAATAAAGAACGAATCTTGGCTTCAGAATTCAAAATTATAAGTCTGTCAATAATATCCTGTAAAAGAGACTTAGAGTTAGACTGTTCTTGGCTGAAACCATTTAAAGAAAATCAAATCAACAAATATTTATTTAGATTTGTGGTTCTCAAACTCGGCTTTGCATTTGAATGTAGGGAGCTGTTTAAAAAAACTGTTTTTAATTAAGCCTAAATCTCACCCTTAGAGATTCTGAATTAATTGGTGTGGGTGTGGTATGAGCATCAAGACTTGTAAACATTCCTGAAATGAATCAAATGTTTAGCCAAAGCTGCTTATTGCAGCCAGTTAAATACTGTTTAAACTGCTAAAAATGTAAACTACCTTGAAAAACAAATATGAACTCTAAAAATATGAAGCATGAACAGTGGATTTAAATAGTTTTATCTAGGAACTATTTGAGATTTTATTAATAGATATTCTCTGCTCATGTAAATCAGTGGTTTCCAACCCTGAGCAAACACTGCAATCACCTAGAGAACTTAAAAAGTAAATATAGGGCCTCCCTGGCGGTGTAGTGGTTAAGAATCCGCCTGCCAATGCAGGGGACACAGGTTCGAGCCCTGGTCCGGGAAGATCCCACATGGCGCAGAGCAACAAAGCCCATGCGCCACAACTACCGAGCCTGTGCTCTAGAGCCCGTGAGCCACAACTACTGAGCCCGTGCACCACAACTACTGAGCCTGCTCTCTAGAGCCTGCGAGCCACATCTACTGAGCCTGCATGCAACAACTACTGAAGCCCGCGCGCCTAGAGCCTGTGCTCCGCAACAAGAGAAGCCACCACAATGAGAAGCCTGCGCACCGCAACAAAGAGTAGCCCCCGCTCGCTGCAACTAGAGAAAGCCCACACACAGCAAAGACCCAACACAGCCAAAAAAAGAAAAAAAAAAAAAAAAAAGTAAATGTAATAGCTGCCCAAGCTCTATCCCAAAGCAATTAAGTCCCTATCCCTGGGGTATGATTCTGGCATTAACATCCTTGTAAAAGCTTCCCCAAGTTGTTGCAATGGGTAACCATGCTTAAAAATCACTGATGCAAGTACAGAGAGAACCTGATGCCTAGGTGCCATCAATTGTCCCAAGCACTGACAATTTAAGCCCATCACAAAATTTTGAGCATTCTCTAAAAGGCTTTCTTTCTATAAGACCTGGTTTTTGTGCATATCTTTGGGTTCAGGCCTAAGAAATTTATTCATAGCAAATACTTGCCTCTCTCACTGATCATTTTCCTGACCAAGAAACTTGTTACTTTCCATGAGTTTAAATTCAAGATATTTCTGTAACCAATAGGGCAAAAGAAGAACGGTTATGCTAGGGAATAAAGTCACATATTTCCTGAGGTCTATGTAGATGATAGTACAAACATATCAAATAAGTAAGAGGCCAGGAAATAAGCCTGTAAGGAGGAGGAAATAATGGATCTAAAAATCACATCTGAAAAATACTAAACAAGACACAGTAAAAACTGGATTTTGTATGAACTTACCAACTGAAAGCTTACATGGAACACTTAGGAATGCATTTACCATTCTACAAATATCTTGTAAAATGTGTAAATAATATTAGCACAAAGTTTACAATCAGCAAATATTAAATAAACTGCCTAACAATGAAGAATGAAAGGATTGCTATCTTAAATAATCTGTCCTTGTTGGCTGCTACTTAGCTGGACACTCATTTCAAAACAGTACATGACACCTTGTGACTCCAAAGTTCTAGTTCTGCATCTAAGTACTAGATACTGTAAGAATACAAGGTAGAGAATGTATTACCAACAAGCTAATAGCAGCTATCTATCAATGATAATGCATTTTCAGAGAACAAATGTTACAGTAAATAAATTCTTCTTCAAGGAGGATTACACTGATAGATCACCACTTAGGGAAGTAAAGGAAACTCCCGGGAAGCCCACCTTATGGAGAAATTCAGTTTCTAAGCACTACAATGTGTGTCAATAAGGCAATCAGTTTCCTAAATTAAGCAACAGCTTCTGATAAATAAGTTAGTGCAAGTAAGGCTTGGGACTCAAAAAGGAGTCTGAAACTCTGTGCTTTTTTAAAAGCATATTGTCTAGCTTGAGAACATGTTCAATAATCTAGTAAGCCAGAATGAAACCAAGACTGGAAAAACAAAGAGGAATATGCATTCTCTATAAATCAATATATGTTTGAGTGCCTATTCTGTTTACAACTGTCCCAATGGCTGTGTTTGTGCTATCTGATCCCTTTTACTTAAGAAAGGGCCAAGTGAAGGGTGAGGAATATGTCAACCATAATGCCAATACTCCTATACCTGCACTATTAAGAGTGGTTTGTGATTGGTTAGTCCATAAACATCCATGAACAAAACTCAGTCTATTAAGGCCCTCCCTTGGGATTTTTCAGTGGGGAGTGTCTTAGTCCATTCTGGATGCTGTAATAGAATAGCATAGACTGAGTGGCTTATATATAACAGAAAGTTTATTTCTCACAGTTCTGGAGGCTGGTTAGTCCAACATCAAGTTGCCAGAGATTTTGTGTCTGGTGACGACCTACTTTCTAGTTCACAGAAAATGTCATCTTTTTGCTGTGTCCTCAGATGGCAGAAGGGGTGAGAGGATTCTCTAGGGTTTTTAATAAGGCACTAGTCACCCCATAAAGACCTTACCTCCAAATATTATCACACTGGGAATGACGTTTCAACATATGAATTTGGGGGGTATACAAACATTCAGTCTATAGACAGGAGGGAGAGGAAAACGCCACTCTGGTGGTGTAATGGGTTGAATGGTGACTCCCTCTAAATAAAAGATATGTCTACGTTCTAATCCCCAGAACCTATGATTGTTACCCTATTTGGAAAAAGCATCTTTGCAGAGGTAATTAAATTAAGGATCTTGAGAATAAGATTATCCTGTATTAGGCAAGTGGGCCCTAAATCTAATGACAAGTGTTCTTATAAGAGAAAGACAAAGGGAGATTTAAGAAAAAAAAGGAGACGGCCATGTGAAGATGGAGGCAGAAGTTGGCGGGATGCAGCAACAAGCCATGAAATGCCTGAAACCACCAGAAATGAGAAGAGGCAAGGAAGGATTCTCCCCTGGAAACTTTGGAGGGAATGTGGTCCTGTTGACACCCTGATTTCAGACTTCTGGCCTCCAGAACTGAGAGAGGATAAATTTGTTGTTTTAAGCCACCCACTTTGTGGTAATTTGTTATGGTAGCCCTAGGAAACTAATACAAGGGGGGATGGTGAACGTGTCAGTATGGAATGACAGGTAGTCCCTCCCATGTGTTCTCCTATAGAGGACACCATCTGCAGAAGAACATATTAATAATAATTACAGCAAACAATTATATAGCACTTATCTGCCAGTCAGTGATTTAAACTTCTATATTTAATTTAATTCAATTCACTTAATTCTTACAACAACCCTGAGATAGTAACAGTATTGCCCTCTTTTTAACAGAGAAGAAAATGGGTCAAACTTGTCCAAGGTCACACAGCTTGTAAGAGGCAGAACCAGGAATCTAATCCAGGCAGTCTGGCTTCAGAATACAAACTCTTAACCACTATACTCTGTATATGTCTTTCAATAAAGTCAAAATGGAGAGCAATGAAAGGAAAGGGGGTGGGGAAAGCAAGAGAGATAGATGTCGACCTGACTGAATTCAAAGTTCTATTTCCACTTGTCCCTGATTTTATTGCAAGATGTTAAGTCAATTCCTTTTTTGCCTAAACTAATTCAAATTGAGCTCCTCCAATAACTAAAGGGGTCCAACCTAATATACAACGTATATAAATAGACAGAAAAGAAATAGAAAAGCAATTGAAAAATATATCTGTCAGAGGAAAAGAATATTTTGTGTCATTCATCTTTAATATACACAAGTAGTACAAGTTGGAAGTTGTTCCAGGGCTTAGAATTTTAGTAGATATTCAATAGGAAACCATGAAGAGTGAAGGCCAAATATTCTTAACGTATAAAGAATTTCTTAAAATTGAGAAACATAACACAAATAGAAAAAAAGCAAAAATAAGTTGAAAGACCACTATGAGAAGAAGAAATGTCAATGGACATTAAACATATGAAAAGATACTCTGCTCATAATGAGAAAAATATAAATTAACACTTCTTTCCTGTCAGACAAATATCTAAACCACTGACCACATTATCTTCTATGAGCCTGCCAGGAAACAAGCACTATAGAATCTTATTGATGGGAATGCAGAAGGATTATTCCCTGTGGTTGGAAATCTAGCAATACATACCAAAATTACATATGAATTTACCTTTCAACCCAGTGACCCCACTTATAGAAATCCAGCCCAAAAATCAGTAGTAGGCAGAATTCTAAGATGGCCCCAAGATTCTCAGGCCTTAAACACTAATGTATCAATAGGTAGTGCTGTAAAGAGATTTTGCAGATGTAATTAAAGCCCTAAATTAGTTAATTTTAAGAGGAGATTATCAGGGTGGCTCTGATCTCATCACATGAGACACTTAAAAGCAGAGTTTTCTCTGACTGGTCACAGAAGAGGAAGTCAGAGAGATTCAAAGCATGAGTGAAGTTCTTCAATGCTGACATGGAGGGAACAATCCGACAAAGCCCTGAAAGCAGCCCCTGGCTGACAGCCAGCAGGAAATCAGGCACTTCAATCCCACAACTATAAGAAACTGACTTCTGCCAATAACAAGAATGAATATGTTATCAGGGATTTTTCCCCAGAGCCTCCAGACAAGCACTCAGCCTGGCCAACATTTTTATATCAGTCTTATTAATACTCCGAGCAGAAAGCCCAGGCACACAGTACTTGACTTCTGACCTATAATAAGTGGGTGTTTTAATTTGCTAAGTTGGTAGCAATTTGTTATGCAGCAATACAAAAAAAAAAAAATTACAGACATACTGGTAAACACAAGATAAGCCAAGGCTATTAATTTTGGCATAATTGATAATAGCAAAAGACTGAAAGAAACCAAGCGTTCACCAATAGACAACTGGATAAATAAACTCTAGTACATCCACACAAGAGCACTATGCAACTGTAAAAAAGCATGAGTAAGAGCTCTATGTACCCCTAAGGAGTAATCTCAAAGATAGAGGATCAGGACTTCCTGGTGGTCCAGTGGTTGAGAATCCATCTTCCAATGCAAGGGATGAGGGTTTGATCCCCGGTCTGGGAAGGTCCCACATGCCACGAAGCAACTAAGCAAGTGTGCCACACTACTGAGCCTGTGCTCTAGAGCTCGCGAGCCACAACTACTGAGCCCGAGCACCACAACTACTGAAGCCCACGTGCCTAGAGCCCGGGCTCCGCAACAAGAGAAGCCACCGCAATGAGAAGCCCATGCACTGCAATGAAGAGTAGTCCCTGCTCACTGCAACTAGAGAAAGCCTGCACGCAGCAACAAAGACCCAACGCAGCCAAAAATAAATAAATAAATTTATTAAAAAAAACTAAAAGACCAATCCTAACATAAGTGGAAAGATATTTCTGACTATGCACTGTAGAACATCCACGAAAACTTGAGAACAAACATCCAAGCCATTGCGCTAGATTAAATAATTCATTTGTACTTGTGTTCCATAATAGATTTCAATAAAGGTAATAATATTAGAAATATTTTCAAAAACCATTCACTGGATATCTACTATGTTCTATATGTAAATGTGACTAAGATATCCTACTTGCTTTCAGGCCCTCACAGTATAGTAAGGAAGACAGGCGCATAAATGGCTAATTACAAAACTACTTAAGAAGTGCCAAGACACAGAAATTGAGATACAGATGTAGAGAACAAATGTATGGACACCAAGGGGGGAAGGCCGCGGCGGGGTGGGGATGGTGGTGTGCTGAATTGGGAGATTGGGAATGACATGTATACACTGATGTGTATAAAATGGATGACTAATAAGAACCTGATGTATAAAACAAAAATAAAATTAAATTTAAAAATTAAACAACAAAAAAAGAAGTGCCAAGATAAAGTAAGGATAAGATAAAATTGGAACACTTCAAGAATATAAAAGTTTAATGATAAAAATACCTACCTTTATATTTCATTCATATAAATCATCAAAAATTTCCCAAAGTAGAGAAAGTTTAAAAAAATAAAATGTTTAGGGTCAAAAAGAATTAGAATTCAAAACATCAAAACCGTAAAAAAAAGACAAGACACAGGACAAAGTGACCACAAATAAAAGTAATGATTAACAATGGAATTTCAGAACTAAATAATTCTTTACTAATGCATATATACACATATTTATGTGTGTTCAATTCATAAACTTACCCAAAGATGAGGAACTAAATGTCTCTGAATGATTAAAACAAATTACCCATCTTGGAGTATGAATATAAAATAAGTCTCAAATTAAATAAATATGTATATACTGCCCTCATGGGGCAGTAATATGTAGTTCGTTTAAAATATAAGCAGAAAATGCACTGGACTCTTTGGATACAATTTATTAACGTAAGTCACCTAAAAATAATTCATACACATACTTCTATATATGCCAAATCTCTTTCCTAGTTGGGAAGCCTTAACCTTGTTATTTCAATACGTGCCACCACTGTTAGACAGCTGGATCAAAGATTCCATTTACAGATAATTCAGAAGCTAACATTCTATAGGTTAATAAATCAAACAGTCTTTAAATGTGAGTTAGTATATCTTTTTTTCTGTTAAATTGCATTTTTACTACAAATCTTAAAAAGTGGCACTATAAAAGTGAAAGATTAAAAGAAAATGACTTACAGTAACACTCATTGGGACTTCACGAAGAGAATATTCTTCTTTATTAGGAAGACCTTGATTGCCTACGAGCTCATAAACAGCAGGATAAGATAACAGGTTCACCAGTGCTAGAAAAGACTGGGGCGGGGGGAGGTGGGAGGGGGAGAAAAAACCAATCGTTCAAATGGTTCATTTTTTTTTTAACCACATCCATGGAAGAGTCATTAATGCGAAGGGCAACTTTTAAAATAAGCCTAATCAATCCATATAACTGAAATATATGCATCTATGATAAGTACAAAATAGTTAACGTCAACAATAATCCATGTACTAACAATACATAACAACTGTGACAAAACATAAATGAGAACTGGAAAGTGCTTTAAAATATCACGTATCTCTTGAAAGTTAGGTTCTGACAAAAAATGAAATGAGCCATCATTCTCATTCTTTGCACTGTTATATCTGATGCATAAGAAAATATAAGAAAAATACTTTGCGGCTCTGGAGCAAGATAATAATAAATTCTGTACATTACAGCACTCAGGTCACAAGGCTATCTTTATCCTTTAACTACATTCACTGGAAATTCAAGTAACCTAAATATAGTTATTAGAAAAAGCCATGGCTTTTCCTATCAAACCCAGCTCATTTTCTGGTGCAATCTTACCAAGTTAATCTCTCCGTGAAATTTTTAAGCTCCTGCTCTTGTCTTATCGACAAGAATCTGAATATTTTTCTCCGGCACAGTTCATTCTTTGGATTCCCTATGCAGAAGCATGCAGTGGTTGCCCATTACTAAACATCAGATCTAAACTCCTTAGCATGACTTTCAAGGCACTTTACTAATTGACACTTTTCTTCTCTTCACAGTGTCAAAAGCCTCAATTCCCCCGTTAAGTTTCTTCAGCTTGAAGTCACCACTGCAGTTAATCAAATCTGCCTGTGGTCTCCTTCAAGTGACTGCCACATATACAAACCTCTCTTATCCTACTAATGAGCTCCCTTCTTGCCCTCCCACTTACTCATTATCTTACTTCATTAAGCTTTCAAATGTTTGCCACATTTTTTCTAGAAGGCTTTCCAATTAAGTCTGTCCACCTACAGAAGGTCTGTATTCTGCCAATACTTGTATATTTAGTTTGTATTGTATTAATTGCACTTATTTGTAACTACTAAGTTTTCTGCTTGTCATTTTAAAATGCTCACTAGACTCAGAAATTCTGAGGATCAAACACATTAAGAATTTTCACTAAAATCAGAACACTGAGGTAATTAAAAGAATAGTTAATTCAATCTCTCATTTAATAGATGAGAAAACTTGAGGACCAGAGAAATGAAGTGACTTGGCCAAAGACATATAATCAAAAAATTGGTAGCAGAACTAATCGTATTTTATTTCCAGGCTAAGATTACTCATTACAAAACAAATAATCTTCAGACACTATTAAACAGTACCACCCTTGCTCCGTAGTCCTGACTGTTCAATAAAACGTTCTGTGGTGATGGAAATGTTATGTTCTGAGCTGTACAATATGATAGTCACTAGCTACATGTGACTACTGATGAGCACTTAAGATATGATTAATGTAACTGAGGCTGAATTTTTAACTTTAGTTTTAAATTTACATAGCTATGTGGGGCTACTGTCTATCACACTACAAAAGCAAAGCTATAGAGAGGAGGAGGGAGGAACTGGACTGAAAGTTTTAAATGTACCTTATTATATATTGAAGCTACATCATTGTTTCCTAAAATTTAAATGACAATTAAATTAAATCCCAAAAGAAAACAGAATCCCTAGGAAAGAATAATATCTAGATCTACAAGCTGGGTGCTCAGACTGTTTACCACAATGAGTTATTTCTAGATTTTTCAGTACATTGTTTAGGGGAATGTACAATTTTTTTTAAGGAGAAAAGTTAATTATTAGTTTACATTGACATTTCTAATTCAAAGTCAAAGAAGTTAAATTAAATCCCTGTAACACTAAATTTGAATTAGAAATATTTCCTAGGGATTAAGAATTAGTATTGTACCACTTTATGTAAAATTTAAGAATCCTGTACCCATACAGATTTGTATAACATTTTATAATTTGTTTGTCCTGTATGGTATAGCTGTCGTATGTTACCTTTAAGTAGAAAATAAATCCAACTATATATCAGTTTTCTTTTAAAGAGTCACATGTACTTACAAGAAAATAAGAAAAACAACAGGTGAGTGAGTATATAACTATTTGAAATTTCTTCTTTTAATCCTAAAAATCCAAATATGTATCAGGTATTTTCCTTCAACCTAAAGAAATTCCTTTAGTTTTATCTAAAAGGCAGGTTTGCTGTAAAATATTTTCTTAGCTTTTATTTTAAATTTATTTTGCTTTTATTATTTAAGAATATTTTTGCTGGATATAGAAATCTAGGTGGACTTTTGTTTTCCCTTCCCAACACATTAAAGCTGTTTCGTTGACTTCTGGTGTGCACTGTTTCTAATGAGATACTAGTAAAGTTTTCTGCTGTTCCCCTGTATGTAATGTGTGACTTTCTATGGCTTCTTTCAAGATTTCCTCTTTAGCTTTAGTTTTCAGCAGTTTACGTGTCTACAGTGAGCCTTTCTGTGGTTTCTTTGTATTTTTATTTTCCTTCTTTGCATATTCTTCCTTGGGATTTACTAAGTTTTTTGACCTATAAATTTACATCTTTCAATAAATTTGGAAGTTTTCAGCTATTTATTCAAAAAACTTTCTACTCCATTCTCTCATATCCCTGGTGTTCCAATCACACATATCTTAATCCTTTTGATAAGGTCTCACAAAACACAACTTTTTCCTAATTTTTTTCTCTGCTTTTTGGACTCTAATTTCTATTGATTTATCTCAAGTTCATTGAATTGAGATGACATTATTTCTTCTGTCATCTTTAAACCTTGTGTTAAGCCCACCTAGAAAATTCTCAGATAACTTTAGTTCTAGAATGTCAATCTAGTTCTTATATAGTTTCTGTACTAAGATTTCTAACTTGTTCATTCATTACAAGCATATTTTCTTTTACATGCTATTTATGATAACTGCTTTAAAATTCTTGGCAAATAATTCCAACTTCTACATTTCACAGTCAAGCTCTATCAATTGCCTCTTCCCAGTAACATTTCTTTTATTCTTCATATGTCTAGTAATTTTGGATTATATTCCATATATTGTAAGGATATGTTGTGGAGATGCTGGATTTTGTTATATACCCCCCAAGGAGTGCTGATTTTAATTTAGTAGTTAACATGACTGAACTCAAATTCTAAATTCTGACCCCTGTGGTAGGTGAGATCTGTTAAGTTCAAGTATATAGTTTGAGGGACAGTCACATATTTGGACAGAGTACATACACAGAGTATGGAGGGCCTGATATGTGCCTCTCCTTCCAGGGCCCTCCTTCCATATTCCATATTGTGTAGCCCTAAGCTTTGTGTTCTGGTTTTTCAGGCTTGTTACAGTATGGATTTCTATCTGTGGAGCATCAACTGGTACTTGCCCTCAGGTGTAAGTCTGTTAAATCCAGAATCTCTAACAGTAACATTCTCTTCATCCACATATTGACTTCTCTCCATTTTTTGCCTATTTTTAGATATTCCAGTTGGCTTATTTTTCCTGAGTTTTAAGTGTTTTCTCCTGGAGGAAACTAGTCCACTATTACAGAAAGCAGAAAAGCAGAAATTCTGATTTTTTAAAAATTTTATGATACCCTTTGAATGAAAACTTCCTAAGCCACCATAAAGTCAAAGTCAGGAAGCATTTTAGTGAAAATTGGTGAACATATTAAATATATAAAAGTCATTAAATTATAATAAACCACTGAGTGCCTAAGAATTTTTTTTTGCCACATTACTATATACTATATGCTATATACTATAGCATGTTCTGCCCACCCCCTCCTTCAAATAATCATGACAATTTTCTATTAGATTCGAGTCTAAGTGTTCAAAGCTTTCTTAGTTTTAGTTGGTTGGTTTTTGTTTCAGCTTTGTTTTTTTTACTTCCAGTTTGAGATAACTGATATATAACACTGCATAAGTTTAAGGGGTACAGCATAATGATTTGACTTACATACATCAGGAAATGATGACCATAAGTTTAGTGAACACCCATCATCTCATATAGATACAACATTAAATAGAAAAAAAAAATTTCCTTGTGATGAGATTTCTTAGGATTTACTCAACAATTTTCATATAACATAAAGCAGTGGTAATTATATTAATCATATTGTACATTACATCCCTACTACTTACTTATAACTGAAACTTTGTACATTTTGACCACCTTTACCACCATAAAGATATTACACTATTATTGACTATATTCACCACTATACATTTCATCACGTTGACTCATTTATTTTATACTGAAAGTTTGTATCTCTTAATTTCCATCACCTATTTCACTCATTCCCCCACTGCACTTCTTTCTGGCAACCACCGGTCTATTGTGAATCTATGACTGTTATGTTTGTTCATTTGCTTCATTTTTTAGATTCCACATATAAGTGAAATCATATGTTAACTTTTTTATCTTCTACAAATTAGTAAATGATGTTTTTTCTTCACATATTCACATTCATCGACAGTGCAGCCTTGCTGCTGTAGTTGTTCATATTTGACCAAATACTATTCATATTAATTTTAACTTCAAAAATTTTTTTGAATAAAGCAACATATAGGAAAAACCTTAAACATAAAGTTTTGTGGATAGTTATAAAAATCTCATTTTACAATAAATTCCAGAACTTACAATACAAAAAAAAAAAAGTGAAATCATATGGTATTTGTCTTTCTCCATCTGACTTATTTCACTTACCATAATACTCTCTAGGTCCATCCATGTTGTCATAAATGGCAAGATTTCATTCTATTCTATGGCTGAGTAATATTTCATTCTATACCTATACCACATCTTCTTTATCCATTCATACATCAGTGAATGTTGAGAGTTTCATAAATGAATGTTGAATTTTGTCAAACGCTTTTTCTGCATCTATTGAGATGATCATATGATTTTTATTCTTCAATTGTTAATGTGGTACATCATAACAACTGATTTGCAGATAGTGAACCATCCCTGCATCCCTGGGATAAATCCACTTGATCATGGTGTATGATCCTTTTAATGTATGGTTGAATTTGATTTGCTAGTATTTTATTGAGGATTCCTGCAACTACATTCAGTGATATTGGCCTGTATTTTTATTTTTTTCACAGTCTTTTATTGTGGAATCAGGGTGATGCCGGCCACATAGACTGAATTCTGATGCATTCCTTCCTCTCAAACTTGTAATAGTTTGAGAAAGAAAAGCATTAACTCTTTAAATGTTTGGTATAATTCACCTGTGAAGCCATCTGATCCTGGACTTTTGTTTGTTGGGAGTTTTTTAAAATTGATTCAATTTCGTTACTGGTCATCTGTCTGTTCATATTCTGTATTTCTTCCTGATTCAGTCTTGGGAGATGGATACATTCCTAGAAATATACAATTTCTTCTAGGATGTCCACTTTACTGGCATGTAATTGTTCATAGTAACACCATGATTTCTGTGGTATTGACTGTAACTGCTTTTTCATTTCCAATTTATTTGGCTCCTCTCTTTTCTTGAGAAGTCTGGCTAAAGGTTTATCAATTTTATTTATCTCTTCAAAAAACCAGCTCTTAGTTTCACTGATCTTTTCTATTGGTTTTTTAGTCTATTTCTGCTTTGATTTTTATTATTTCTTTCCTTCTATTAAATTTGGGTTTGTTTGTTCTTTTCTACTTCCTTTGAGTCGGCATTTGTTGTTTTGCTTTTTTAGTATGTCTGGTGTGTAGTTTATTAACTGAGAAAAATTATAGTAGGAATATCCTAAAAGAAAAACGTCTTGCAAGACAATTCCCAGGGAACACTGGTATTTGTCTTTTACTAAGTTTATTTTAAAAATAAAAATTTAGAAATAAAAGAAAGGAAGGAAAAAAATTAGGAAAGGCTGCTGGTTGTAACTGAGTAGAGACTAAGGTCTGGATGAAGTAATTTGAGAGAGATATTTCAAATCTATACATTGTTAGTTGAATCATTTCTTACCTTTTGACAGCTTTGGTCAATAGGGTCCACTGGAGTAGATTTGGGATGGGTTACTCTAACATCATCTCTTCCATATTCCAGATTAGCCCATAATTCAGTTAAAAGTGCATTAATAAACCCTAAGAAGAATTTTACATCATATTTATAATATACTACTTCTTTGGATTATGGAGGAAAGACATAATTATCCTTCTGACAAGACTGGTCCACACTGACAGAAGACATACTTGTATCCTGTACAAGAAATAACCTCTAACCTTGGTAGAAATTATATCTGCTATTGTTAATATACATTTATGATGCCTCATTATCATATAACTATGGAATGCCTAAACTCTCAAAGACTATTTCCCTAGAGGACTGAATTTTGAGCCCCAGTTTTTATCCTTTAGCCAATAACCTCTCTGAGCACGTTTTCCTGAAAAAAATAAGGTTTACATGTTACTCAGCAAATAAGCTAACAGTGAAATGCAGCCTGAAAGCTGGGGTGTATGTGTGTAAGGAAGGAGGTATCCCAGAGGCACAGTAAGCATCCAAAGAGTGTGTGTTCCCTTTCTTTAATGTAACAATTTTTTTGTATTTCCTTATGCTTAGAACAATTCTCCACTTCATACAACTTCTGGCTCTATACAGTCTTTAAATTCTCCTGAGTCAGATACTATAAATCTAAATGAAAGTGATTATTAAGCCCGATTATCAAATTCCTTTATGAGGAATGAAAGCATATGGAAAGGTGCAAAACAGAACACCTAATCATAAATCAGTAAGTTCGTAATAACACATTAGAGCAGAAAGGGTCCTCTGGTATAATGGAAAACATATAGGCTCTGAAATCGAAAATAGCAGTGTTCAAGTTACAAATCTGCCAGCTTGTTAGTTATATGTCCTTGAATCTTTTGACTTCTAAGAGCATCAGTTCCCGATTTGAAAGCTGAAAAAGTGCTGCATTTGAGGGTTGCCATTAAAGTATAAATGGGACGATATACACAGAGGTCCTAATATAGTACCAAGACATCAGAGGAACTCGAACAGTGTTAGTCTTCCTTCCTTTGTCCTATGAAAAACTGCATTTAATCCTCTCAAGAAAAGTTGGATACTATGAGGTTTAGAAGCTTAATGACTTGAGCAACAAGAAAATCTAGGATTGAATCCAGTCTTCAGATGCTTCCATTAATGTGTCCCTCAGTACTATAAATAAATTGGATTTTATTTTAAGTAAAAGAGTAAGTGGCTCAGCTTAGGACAGCTTCTGCAAGAAACGTGTTTCATAAGTATTCCAAATTAGTCCAGCCAAAAAATATTTAAGATACACTATAGAAAAATATTTACATTTGAGGAGAGAATCAATAGTGACCACTGATGTTATGATTCTTCACTTCTAAGACTTAAATATAATCACAGCATCTCTATTAGAGATTACATCTTGTCTCTGGTTCAGGGTTCAGATAATCTTAATATACATTAAATCTCCCAATGTTAGAATGTCTTAAAAATCCAATCTGTAGTAGATAATATTCAATACATGCCAACTACAAACTCCAAAAATAGCGGTGAAAATTAAGTGGGTGAGAGAGAATCTTTCAAGAAAGGAAGAGAAAAAGGAATAAGAAAATGGCATGTATGTGTGATAACTATTATGACTGGAAATCTTGACTTATATATAATTCACTGAAACTGAGCATTAAATCCCATCAGATGCAATTATACCAAGAGAGGATGACAAACTTTTGATTTATAAGATGAAGGCTTCTTAAAGCCATCAAGTATATCTCAGTTTAGGTCATTATGCACCATTGTTCTGAGGAAAGGAAAAATTTATATATATTTTTACAGAGAAAAAAAAAAATTCCTAGTGGGATTTCATGGAAGAGAAAAGGTAAAAAGGAAATCCCAGCAACATTCTTTTACCTAAGGCCTAACTTGGGAAAAAGAACTTTAGAGTGAAATACCTGATACTTGATCATGGCAGTAAAATTTTGTATAGACTCGCTTATTTTATTTAAGTTATAATTTTAAAGAACTTACCTGAACTTTGTAGTGCTATTGCACCTGCCGCTGTTGATGCCACTTGTGTAACCAGAACTCCATAGCCAAACTTTTTACGCCTGCTGACCTAACATAAATAAGGAATAATGAGAAGCAGGAAAACACAGAATGCTAATAGTTTATTCACATGTTACACGTAGAGTTACTGATTTCTTTATTAAAATGCTGGACAGTCTTTCAAGGAAAGATAACAAGAGCAGAAAAAACTCAAACTATAACAATCAGTGAGTTAATACTAATGTAATATTTTTGATAATCTTGTTTCAGAGATCTAGGTTCTGGAACCAGCCCTAAAACTATGTTGCTTCATGACCATAAACAAGTCACTATGTCTCTAAGTCTCTTTATATATAAAATAAGGGACTTTGGCCTAGATGAAGAGAAACTCCTTCCAATTCTAATTTCTGTTATCTTACTATTTTATTCTTTAGGCTGGTTCTTCGATAATAAATTCTCATTAATTAATCTGTATTGACTGCCAGTTTTTTAACTGGGCTTTCAAATAAACAACTTTAAAAAGAATAATGGTATCTTCTTAAAAATGACGGTTTTAGAGGCAATGTGATTTTTTTTCCTAAAGAAGGAAGTTATATACACGCACACGCACACACACAATCTTCATTTAATATACAGGTTTCTAAACAACATTGTAGAAAACCTTAAATAATTTGTTATTCCACAAAGAATATCATTCATGTATGCATGGTACAGTTCACAAGTATCTCTTAGCAGAAATCAGAATAAGAAAATAACAAAGACGTTAGAAAATATTCCTCCTTCCTCAGACTTTATAGGTCAGCCTGATCTTAGACAAAGTGTTTGACTTCTAAACAGAGCTAACCATTTAGAATTTGTATTTTTCAACATTTCATTAAAAGGATAAGGATATGTTTTTATCAAATTTTAAAAATATAAACTATACATTCCATTTTAAGGGCAAAAAAAAAAAAAGGTGTGTGGGGGGGGACGACTAAAAGACCATGGGAAAGAATTAGGTTTATTTCTTAAATTTTTTTGCTGCTCATCTCTATAAATTTGCCTTCCTTTTCCATTTTTATTACTCTTATTTTCCATTTTCCTTAATTTATCATCCATTAGTTCCACAGTGGGATAACACAGAAGTACAGCAAGATAAATGTCTATCTTTTTTCCCACTTGCCTTCTTCCATGACAATGGAAAAAACACCTTACTCATCAACCATCCCAAAGGACACTGCTGATTCAGATATTAGTAGCCACAGGGGTTTTCCAGATCAACACTAAATACTAAAAAGGAAAGGCAGAGGAAAACTTCAGAGAAGCTAGAGAGGCTTCACTAAACAAGACTTAGACAAACAGTCTGTTACAACAAACAGTATATTACAAAGGAAGACCAGATTGTTTTAAAATTTATGAATATAAAAAAATGACATCTAGTCTTAGGTATATTATCACAACAGTGAAAAGCTATGTCTGCATGGTCTCAAGAATCTGAATGAGAAAGAAAGATATCTTTCAGTTGCTTGAATATTTTCAAAAATGGAAAGAAAAAAAAAAAAAGGAAACCCAAATGGTTAACTAGTACACAAGGAGAAATTCAAACTCACCAGCAGATCAAAACACAATTTATGTAAACTAAAAGCCTGAAAACCTTCTATATTTGCTATAATCTAAATGTCTATCTCCTCTCAAAATTCCTATGTTGAAATCCTAAGCATTGGAAGTAATGGTAGAAGTGGAGCCTTTGGGAGGCTATTAGGTTGTGAAGGTAGAGAGTGCTCACGAATGGAATTAGTGCTCTTACAAAAAAAGATCCCCAAGAGGCCCTAGCCCCTTCTGCTAGGCTACAATAAGAAGTCTGAACATCAAGAAACAATAGCTTCCAGAGATAAAGGAAACACTTTTAAAAGCATAGCTATGATCCTAAGAAGCCCTGATGTCTAGGGATATTTACTTTAACAGCAAAATGATGAATATACCTCAATGATCTCTGTCTGATAAAGGGCTAAATTTATAGTAAATTTTATTTAACAGTACCAATAACAAAACCCCTCTACAAATATATTTATTTCTTCCAAAATGTGAACCCTAAACTCTCAATGACACATACACTTAGACTCAAAAGGTTTTTCTCCTGGAATTCCACCGAGTTTCAGTATAGCCAGATGTTTGATATCATATTTATAAAACACCTAGATGATTCACTGAGTTTTTCAATTTCATCCAGTTGTTTCAGCCTGTAAAATACTCATAGATACCAACATCAACTCTCTAAAGCTTTCCTGAAAAAATATCATTAAATATTACAATGCTACATGGTTTTTTAATTGAGGTTTAATAATTTCTTCACACAAAGAAAACAGAATAATGTTCTTAATGGCTTTTACAGAAAGGAAAGTTCCTTTTGCCTGTGGCAGATGGTAATTCGCACCTGTAATTCTTTTGCGTATTGGTTGAACATAAATGTCACACATTCATTGATGGCACCTGTTCTTTGAAGAAGTTGTAGTCCTTTGGGAGTGGCAGCAAAATTTAGTAAATCGTCTAACAAATTCTCTTCCCAAGCCATACTGAAACAGGTAAAAAGAAAGGTATGGACATCTTTATTATACTCAAAACTGGAAAAAACAAACAAAAAACAGCTTAATACTACTAACAATTAAATTTGTAGAGTACACATTAGCTGCAAAGTACTCAAATGTTTAAAAATAAGATAAACATCATGGTTTCCTTGACAGTGAGTTGTTTTTCTTATTTCTTCTATCCAATAATTTTCCTTCACTAAATGAATCAAATATTAACCGCACATGTCAGCATTTTCATTACACCTAGATTCTCTCAACCAGGTCTTAATTTCATTGTTTTCCTATTATAATTCTGCTGTGCCTGGATTCCCCAAGCCCCAACTTTCCATTGTTTCTATACTTTCTCTTCATTAAAGAAAAGATCTGTCACAGTATTTGTCTTCTGACTTTCTAAAGCATATCAGGCATTTTATCTTTATTTTCATTGGTTCTTAGTCTTACTTTTGGAGAATAACATTTTTTCTCAGAATACTTCTAAAAGGCCAGTAACATTCTCCAGAGAAAAAGAAAAGACAAAGAAAACAACTTGAAACATTCAGAAGACACACAGTAAATAGGAGAGTCAGAGCTAGCAATCTGGAAACACAGGAGAGGATATCAGCATTTCATCTGAAGTACCAGAAGTAAGAGAAAATTTTCTACCCACCCTACTGGATATTCTTACTTGCCTAGAAAAAAAACTGGATATTAAAATAGGTCAAAATCAAATGTTTATATGTACAGTGAAACAGAGCATGGGAAAGTGTGCCTTTTTGTGCCCAAGGAAGTTTCAGAAGTATGTTTTGAAACTGGTAAGAGATTTGAAATCCAGAACTTTTCTGATCAGAAAAGGAACAATCAGTATATGCTGACACATATCGATCAGTGATCACACAGCAATGGTCAAAGATATAACCATGTTCAAACACAAAATAAATATACCTTGGACAAAGAAGTAGGACTAGTTCTCAGGCAAATGCAAGCAATGGAAACCAAATTTGGCTCCAATAGGATATAACGGACTCAAAGAGTTGCATATGAGATGTATGACCAGCGGTAAGCTCACTGATTAAGATTCATGACTGGGTAAGACTACTAAAAATAATATATGTTCAACTAAAATTAAAATATATAATTTATATACCTAAAGAAAATATATAAACAAAATACTTATATATGTATAAAACTGACTAAAATTGGGGCTTTTGACAAGCCATAAGCCTAGGGAGACTTGAGGATACAGAAAAAGCTTCATTTCTAGAAATGAGCACATAATCAATTCATCTTCTAACTTTTAACAGTATATGCAATATCCTCATCATCACTGACAGGAGCCTCAAAATGCCAATACAATGTTTATTTAAAACATAGGGGTAGTAAAAGAAAAAAAACATAAAACTGCTGGACAGGGAAGAAAGAATATAGAAGTAGAAACTGGGGGAAATGAGGGAGGGCAGAAGGGAGGAAAGTAGTGAAGGAAAAAAAGACTCATTTTTAAATGGACTTGCAATCAAACTTCAAAAGACATCTAAAGCTAAGAGCCAGCAGAATCAACATTCGTTAAATGAATCCATTCCAGCTGAAATAATTTAGAAATAATGATTAGCTTTATTTACGATACTCAAAGGAAATTTTTTAATCTTCCATTAAAACTGAAGCAAAAAGCAGAAATGAAAAACAGGTAGATATTAAAAAAAAAAAAAACCCATTGGAAATCTTGGAAGTATTTGTTTAAAAACCCACTTAAAAAGCAAATAGGGGGACTTCCCTGGTAGCGCAGTGGATAAGAATCTGCCTGCCAATGCAGGGGACACGGGTTTGAGCCCTGGTCCAGGAAGATCTCACATGCCGCAGAGCAACTAAGCCCGTGCGCCACAACTACTGAGCCTGCATACCACAACTACTGAAGCCTGCACACCTAGAGCCCATGCTCCGTAACAAGAGAAGCCACTGCAATGAGCAGCCCGTGCACCACAACGAAGAGGAGCCCCCACTTGCCGCAACGAGAAAGCCTGCGCGCAGCAATGAAGACCCAACACAGCCAAAAACAAATTAATTAATTAATTAATTTAAAAAAGCAAATGGGAAAACTCTCAGCCACAAAGAATTATTGAATTGAATGGTAGCTAGATAAGAAATAAATGTTTGAGAAAACAGATGAGACAGAACATACTAAAAGTTTTCAAATACATCTAGTAAAAGCTTCAAGAGAATAGAAGAAATATTTGAAAAAATACTAAGAATTTTCTAGATTTGAAGAAAGATGCCAGTCCAGTCTATCGATCAAAAGAACATTCAAAGTACCAAGCAAGAGTTAATCAACTATACTCCAAAATAAAATAAAAATTAAAAAAAAAGTACCAAGCAGGATAAACTTAAGTCACACAGAAATAGCAAACATCCCAAAAAAGAAATTAAAAGCTATGAGAGGAAAAGATATGACCTATAAAATAAAAGTGATTATACTAACAGGTTTATCAGTTACTACTTATTCTCGAAGACAGTGGAGTAAAGCCTCAAATAATAATAAGAAATGATAGTCTATCAAACTTTGATACCCAGAAAAACTACAATTTAGAGGAGAGAGAATGTGAGCCCTCAAAAGCTGTGGACAGGGTTGGGGTGGTCTGTGTGGGCTGGAAGGAGAATAGCTACTATCAGACACAGAAAGATAAGGACAGTTTACTACCCTCAAACCGTTAAGAACAATTAAAGGATAACTATATTTAGAAACTTACTAAGGAAAAAAGTGAGCCTATCAGAAAAAACGGCCTACAAGTTTCAACAAATGGTGTAAAATAATAAACATGTCAAAAAATTTAATATCTGTGTGAAGAAATAAATCAGGTGATTAAAAAATATAAAACCAAAATTCTGGATAACTATAACAAGACAGAGTCATGGAGTATTTAGAGGAGCAGCAACTGGTCAAAGTATGCTAAACTCCATAACGCTTTTCAAAACATGATATAAATACCCAATTACTTTATACTTTCTTAGAAAAATATATGGTTAAATATGTATATTGAGAATTTAGGAACAACCACTTAAAAAAAGAAGAACAGTGACTTATAAAGTCAAAACCAAGGGAAAAACAGGATAAAATTTATTGATCTAAGATAAGGCAATAAAGGAAGAAAAGCAGAGAAAATAGAATATAAAGTACAAAATAAGAAAAATAAGCCCCAAATATCAGCATTGCAAAAATGTAAAAAACTTCAACTCATCTAGTAAAAAATAGAGATTGTCAGACTGGATAAAAATTCAAAATTTACTGTTCTGAATGATAGGAAATAAAGGGATGAAAATTATACTTTGTGTTAACAGGCTGACCCAACCTCCATCTAAATTCCTTTTTCATCAACTCCCATCCAGCAAGAAGTGGCCATACAGCAAATCCAGTAAGATGTTCACAAAAAATGTTAATAAGAAGAGACTTCTTTCCTAAATAAAAGACAAAGCATCATGAAAAGAAGCCATTTGTCTCTACAACCTTTTTCCTCTTCAAAAGCAGCTGTGAGTCTAGAGGTTAGCCATTGTGCAAACTTGAGGGCAAAAAAACCCCTCAAAAACATTAATAATGAAAAAGAAAAGGAGGCTGGGTCTCAAACCACATCAGTAACTCAATGCCTGGGTAGTATTCCATGAGACTTCCTGCTTTATGAGAAAAAAGAAAGCCTTACTGAGCCATCTGCAATCAGACACATTCTTAACTCATGTACTCTGCAAATACTAACTAAAGCCAAGTATATTTACAATATTAGTAACATACAGGATAAAACTTAAGGCAAAGCATAATGAAATACTATATAATAAAAAGTGCCCAAGAAACAGTGAATTATGATCCTAATAGCATAAAATATAAGTATGTAAAACAAAACCCCAGAATTACAAAGAGAAATGGACAAATCAACTTTTATAGTGAATGATTATACATATGCAGACAAAACAAAATATTGGTAGAAATATTAAAACTTAGAATATCTCTACTTCAAATAAAAAACATAAAATAGTCTTTTCAAGCAAGGACAGATTTTTGTTTTGATTGACCCTGTACTACAACACAAAATCTCAACCAACCTAAAAGGATACATATCATACAATCTATGTTTTCTGAAAAGAACAGAAATGAATTAGAAGTCAACAGTAAAATATAGTAGTAAAAAAAAACAAACTACGTTTGGAAACTTAAATGTATTCCAAATATTTCATGGATTTAAAGAGTAAAATCAAGATAGAAATTTCTCAATATTTATAAGAGCTTAATAATGAAAGTGCTACATATCAAAATGTCTTAAAGTTAGAATGGCTGATGTAGATTCCTTCTTTTAATATCAATTCTCAATCCCCTTTCACTTGCTTTCCTGTACTACTAAAGTGAGGGAAGGAGAGAAGATAGAGAGGGAAAGAGAACATTAGCAAAATCAAAAACTGGTCTTTGCATAAACTAATGCAAATAAATTGGTGGGGGGGGGGCAGCAAAAAATACTAAGAATCAAAAAATGAGAAATAACTACAGCTAAAGAAAGTTTTTTAACATCACGAGAATACTTTGTACAAATTAACACCAAAAAAGTAAATATTCAGATTAAAAAAATGTTTTTTAGAAAATATAGCAAAAGTCATTCAAGCAGAAATAAAAACCTTGAATGAACTATTAGCCATTAAAGAAATTGTTTTTAAAAAGTCTACCCCAACTCCCCCCAAGTAAAAACACAGGCAAAAAACTTACAGGTTGTATCATATAATTCTGAGAAAGTTAATATACTTTAGTTTATCATTTCTCCTATTAACCTAGCATTTAATTCTCCCTTCAAATTATAGTGAAGACACTCAATGTTTCAAAACAGAAGGAAGATCTAAGCTACTGAATTTATCGTCCTTGGAGAACCCTCCCCCCTAGGACAACAGGCAATGATCACACTGCTTTATTAGCTTATGAGAACTCCATTTTTTGAATGGTTAGATATTATAGAGTGTATAGTATAGACACTCTCATGGCAATTAAGTTTTAGGTGTTTATTTCTTTGGGATCATAGGCTGTTTTTGCAGATCAAAGATTCCCCCATTACTTCAACCTCTAGTTTTACCAAAGGTCCCTTGGTAATTGGTTGGGGCAGGTTGGGCATCATTAGTTTTTTTGTGATTACATTCTTCTCTACCGTCACCCTAAGGATGGTCCTTAAGTAATTTGCAGTCACTGCAATCACCGATATCAAACTAGCCTCGTAGAAATTTCATCTGGGGTTGCATTTCAAAGTCTAGATTTAAGACATAACCTATGATGACTACACAGTGGCTTCTACCTTCTCTATAGTATTGTAAGCACCAATAAATGAAAGGATGGAAAGGAAATCTCCAACATACACTGTCAGAAAATAATATCAAAATGCCTTAGTCTGTCAGAGGCTCAAAAATATAGATTTTAACAACTTACTCTTCATTTTACCCTACTCAGTAAGACTAAGATCTCAGTCTTACCATCAGTGTCCTTATTTAGAAACCAGTGCCTGGTGGTAGGAGAAGTGTTATTCATTCACTAATTCAACCACGCTATCAAGCACCTGCTACATGCTGGAGACAAGCTAGTCTAGTTAACTGGCCAAAATGATTTTATGCTCAAGTTTTACCAAACTACGATGGAACAAATAATGCCCATCTCATACCAACTTTTCAATCAATGCAGAAGATACTCAACAACTCCATGAGATCATTTGATTTTGATGACAAAAATGAAAACCGTTCTATTTTATCAAAAACGATTAAACCTTTGTTTCTAAGACAGTAATATCAGATACTGAAGGAACCTCCTTTTCCTCTAGCATCAAGTTTACACATGGAGCACATTCCCCACCCAGTTTAACACTGCTTGCCTCTCTCCAACTAATCACTCACTCTTCCCCACTGAAGAAGGGACTCAGGAGATTTGTAGGATGACCTAAGCATGATTGGCTAGGCAATGCCTCTCCTCCAGTCCACCACTTCTTTGTGACCCAGCTACCTGTAGGAAGCACACAGTCTGCTTGGTTCTACTACGTAGTTAAGTTTGATCTTTGTAAGCTCTGCCTCTGGGGGTGATGGAAGCCTATCCACTGCTGATAGTGGAAGAAGGGTAAATCTGTCTAATTCTTCTGATCTTGGGAAGCCTATGTTATTCAGTGTTTTGATTTCCTTGACTTCTTTATCTCTATTAATTGGTTCACAACATAGGAGAGAAGGAGTGACATATAATTTATTAGTTCCCTCAGACTCTAACATCAGAATCTAAAAATATTACTGACAGTAAAACGTGTTAAATACATTGACTATGTTCCCTCTCACTGCTAGTCTGTTGACCACACTATCTCTTCCACCCAAAATAATGTTCTCCCCTTTTTAGACAGTTAATATCCATGTATCCTTTTTAACTTAGTTTAATAACAACTTCTTCTGGAAAGATTTCCCCAAGTTAGCTCCCAAAGGACCCTGAATGACCCCTATCATAAATTTAACATGCTATATTGCCACACTGTATTAACTTATTTGTAATTTACACTACACAATAAGTTCTCTAAGGAATATAGGTATACTCAGAACTCAGCAAAGTACTTGGTCCAATAAATGGCTGAATGAATGAGTAGAAAATGAATGCATGAATGAAAATGATAAATCATAGATTGAAGAAAACAGATGTAGAAATTACCTGAAAAATGAATTGCAGCAACATTTTTACTCACTCCCTCATGCAAAGAAAAAGATGGCAGTTGATTTAAGTTTCACAACTATATCAGAAAAAAAAAACTATAACTGATTTTTAGAAAATTAACTATTTGTTGAACGATTACATCATTAAGGAAATGTAAAAGGCTTTGTTTGACTTTTTTTTTTGAGTTAAACTATGCCTACCTAAAGAAAAATGGTGACTTTTTAAATTTCTCTTAACTAAACATCACTTAAAGTTCTAATTATCTTTGTAGATTATGCCGACACTCAATTAAAAAAGAGACTCCAGGAACACATCACCAGATCTTAATTTAAAATATATATATATATATTCCCTATTAATCTGACTCCATATCCTACTGATATATGTGAAAACAACATGGAAACATCTAAATTAAAAAATTACTATAAATACTGATTTAAATAATTCTCCAATGCCAAAATCTAACTAAAATGTACCCCATACATTTTGGAAAGTTATAGTTTAAATGTAAATGGATTTCACTGGCATTTGAAAACATTCTACTTCTACTGAATTTCCAATTTTAGTATTTGGTAATTCTCCAAGTTTTCTGGAAACACTACAACATGTCACATTTCCTAACCCAAAATGTAAATACAGATTGAAGTATAATAAATATTGCTATTTTTTCTTCTTTTAAAAGGTACAAGTATATATGATGGCTAAAGTTCCTCCTAGGTGTACTTTTCCTTGATCCTATATATTATATATATACATCTAGCTTCCTATAAAATGTTTTTGCCACAGTATTCTATTACATTTCTCATTTTGAAATTATTTCAGCAAATGTAAAAAAACAGATTTACTTACATGTTCTGGGATTCCTGGCTTATCGAAGAAACAGAATCAGAACCCTGTACTGGAGTAGGAATTCTTTCTGATAGCAAACTTGTCTAAAATATAACAAATTTACATTTTTTATTTTTACTGATAGTGTTATTCATAAGCTCTCATGCAACATTTTTATATTTGACTCAATGTAATTAAAAATTAAATTACCTGCAAATTTTAAGTTATTTGATTCTTAAATATAATGTAAAGTATTTCATAAATGAAGCATATAAATGGGGTGGGGGGAAGATACTGACATATACTATATGTCAAATATACTATATTTGACTGTTGCTACATTATGATCTCCAGTGTATGCAACAAAAACCCAGCTATCTGTAAAAATTGCTCAAAAATAACTTCCAAAGGGTCAGTCTATGCAGAGACAATTTATTCAAGGCTCTCCTTTCAGAAGAAAAGACTTTGTAGTGCCCAGTTAGATCATAGAGCTTTGTGCTATGGGGAGAGGATGTACTGAAGTCACCTTGTGCCAAGTAAGAAAGCATTATGTCCCCTGGACTACTGTGGTGCTAAAGAAGTCACATTTGTTCCAGTAAAATATTTTAACTGTAGTATGATATTACAATAGTAACCATATTTGAAATAAAGATTTGAAGAGAAGAAAAAAGAAGTTTGAAAATACTTACCTTCTTCCATGCCTTTGCTATAGATTCATGCAAACTATAAGGAATTAAAACCTGCAAGCCTTCACATGTACCATATATTTGACGACACACAGAAGTAAAAGCTCCTTTAACCGCAGGAAACATTTCCGATCCAGAAAAAATAGAAATATCTTCATCAAGAACTTTTTTCGAAAACTGGGCAATTATATGAGCACCTGTAGGACTAAAAGATGATACTTAAAGCAATGTACTTCAAGTGACCTAATCTGACTGAACTGCTTTTCTCTGCATGGGTATATCACTAACTTGACTGTTTGGTAGTTAAGTTCACTTATTTCCATTTGTTTGAATTTTTTTTTAATTCTACTTTTTAACTTTAACATTTAGTATATGAAACAGATACATGATTCCTAAGTTAAACCTAGGCACAATCAAGGAATAATCCCAGATGTCTCATATCTATACCTCCCGATTCATATACTTCTTCCCTTCCTCTAAAACTATTACTTTTCAGCTTATTCTTTTATCATTCCCTTTTGAAAAAGCAAATATAATTGTATTTATTCATATTCCCTTCTACTATACAAAAGGTAGCATTCTATAAACATTCTTCTGTTTTTTTTTTACTTTATATATTCTGATGATAATTCTATAGCAGTACATAAAAAATTCCTCATCCCCTTTTTACAGCTGCTAAGTACTCCTTTGTATAAACATAATTTAATCAACTAGCCACTTGTTGTTGGACATCTGAGATGTATCCAGTTTTTCACTAATAAAGTTAGAAACTCTTGACCACTGCACAATGAGGATTCAGAAGAAGTTCTAACGTTTTATGCTTTATCTGTTTAACTTCAGTGTGAGGGAGATGCTTTAAAAAAAAAAAAAACAAATCTAGAAATCATAAGGATAATGATTGGGAAAAACGACTACATACAATTAAAGGATGTCAACATAGCAGAAAAAAACTTAGAGAAGTGATGGACAATAAAAAGAAACCTTAGAACTCATGACAAAGGGTTAGTCTTCATAATTTTAAAAGAATTGTTATATATGGATAAGAAAAAGACTTCCAGGTTAACTATGTCAGATTGAACACATACATTCACATCTGCTCCCTCCTGAAATATTAAAATACAAAAGTAAACAAAATTTTCAGAAGGCTCATGCAGCCATCAGGGACAAGGAGGAAAAAAAAGGATATGATAGTAACAAAGTTTGGAACCTAGAATAAAAGAGTAATTCAGAGCCTAGAAAAACTGAATGATCAGCCACAGTGTAGAAAATGGAATCAACATGATTTCATAGAACCTCTCAAAAAACTCAAATTGGTGGCACCAAAAATCTCTATAATTGGGGGTACAAGTGGGACTTAAAATAGAGATGCCTGAAACTCAGTTTAAGAAGGAATTTGACCTCCAGATTCTTTTCACATTCCATGTAGTCAACCCTGTACCTCTTGGAAGTTAGGCAGCGATTAAAACTGATAGCAAGCAGCACAGGATTTAATCAAGTTTTATATACTAAAGCTTGAGACCCATCACCTTTTCCATTCAGTGGTCTTCTCTCACTAGGCTTATACTCTCTTCAGGCAGCTAACTGTAAGAGCCTCTTTATGGACTCTGACCAGAACAAAGACAAGACTAAAGATACTTACATTAGAGGTTCCTCAAACAATACCATGGCAAGGTTCCCCTTCAGCAAAGGCCACAAGTAACAAGTCCTACTTCCCTGCATGAGTTTCAAGCAGCTTTTTACTAACTTTAATATATTTGAAGAAATCTAGTTTAAAAAGTCAGAGACCAAGATAACAAATACAAAAGTCTATCTGAACAGAAAAATAAAATGACAAATGAAAACTTCATTACCTTCACAGAGGTAAGAAGAACTTACACTCATGAAACAAGAAGAGGATGCTAGTGAGAACACTCTTGGACATAAAATCATAGCAATATTTTTTTTGATCCATCTCCTAAAGGAAATAAAAGCAAAAATAAACAAGTGGGACCTAATTAAACTTAACAGCTTTTTGCACAGCAAAGGAAACCATCAATAAAATGAAAGACAGCTTACTGAATGGGAGAAGATATTTGTAAATGATATGACCAATAAGGGGTTAATATCCAACATATATAAACAGCCTATACAACTCATCAAAAAAAACCAAACCCAGATTAAAAAATGGGCAGAAGAACCGAATAGACATATTTTCCAAAGAAAAAATGCAGATGGCCAATAGGCACATGAAAAGATGTTCAACACTGCCAATCAACAGGGAAATGAAAATCAAAACCACAATGAGATTTCACCTCACACCTGTTAGAATGGCTATCATCAAAAAGAACACAAATAACAAATGTTAGGATATAGAGGCAAGGAGGTAGAGAAAAGGGAACACTCCTACACTGCTGGTGGGAAATGTAAATTGGTGCAACCACTGTGGAAAACCATACAGAGTTTCTCAAAAAAATTAAAAACAAAACTACTATATAACCCAGCAATTCCACTCCTGAGTATATGGCAGATTAAACCACATGCATATCTCAGCACCCTCCCCCCGAGCCCCAGAAAAGCAGGGATCAAGAAATAAAGAGCTATAAACCCACAATGGAAAAGAGAAGAAAGAACAATAGCCAAAAGATGTCAGCAGTGACTTAGAGGTGGAAAGCAGCAGTGAGACATGTGGTAACTGAGGAGCAGCCCAGGAAGAAGCAGACCTGCAGAACTGAGCAGAAGCAAGGCACAGCCCAAGCCCAGAGGTCTCAGGCACCAAGAACAGCCCAGGGCAGGATGCAGGTGGGGCTGAACACAGGAGTAGTAGTCTAAGGTCTCCCAACCCAGAGCCCCTATTCCCCATCCTGCCGAAAGACTAGAGGTTTATTCTCTAGAGTGGTGAATACCATAGCCATTAACCACATTTAATTTTTTAAATTTAAAAGCAAATAAAAGTTACAACTCAGTTCTGTCACACTAGCCATATATTAAGTGCTCAACAGCCATAAGTGTCTAGTGGTAACCTTACTAGACAGTTCAGATCTAGAACATTCCATCATCACATAAAGCTCTACTGGACGGAGCTGCTCTGGAGAAGGTAAGCCTAAGAGGCTCAGAGCGGGAAGCCAGGCATAGCTGAGGACAGCCATGAGGTGCCCAACTAGACAGGGAGTTCGAGAGGGGCTGAAGTCAGCATTCTGGACCAGAAGAGCCCATCCCCAACTAAACTACAGGATCTGGGAAGCCAGGCATGGAAAACCTGGCCCATTTGACAAGCTTAAAAAATATCAAACCAAGTATTCTTAGAAAGTAAAAGTCACTATCAAAATAAATCCAAGAACATCTTGTGTGTAACAAAAAAGATCAAAAAGGCAGGACTATGAGGGAAAAGCTAAGGGACCCAGAGGATCACACCTGGAAATTCAACATCCAATTCACAGGAGCACCAAAAAGAGAAAACAGAAGCAGAGAAAGTGATCAAACTCACAACAGAAGCAAAGTCCCCTGTGCCAAAGAATGCAAGTCCTCTCCCTAAAATTGTCCAGCTAATGCCTGAGAAAAGGAAAAAAGGCCCAGAGTAAGTCATACCATCAAGAAACATCAGGTCCTGGAAAGTTTCAGAGGTAAAAAAGGCCCCTGGGGACTTCCCTGGTGGCGCAGTGGTTAAGAATCCGCCTGCCAATGCAGGGGCCACGAGTTCGAGCCCTGGGCCTGCCAATGCAGGGGACACTAGTTCGAGCCCTGGTCCGGGAAGATCCCACATGCCGCGGAGCAACTAAGCCTGTGTGCCACAACTACTGAGACTGCACTCTAGAGCCCATGAGCCACAACTATTGAAGCCCGTTCGCCTAGAAGCCTGTGCTCCACAACAAGACACGCTATCGCAATGAGAAGCCCATGCACAGCAACGAAGAGTAGCCCCCGCTCACTGCAACTAGAGAAAGCCCACGCAGCAACGAAGACTCAATGCAGCCAAAAATAAATAAAGTTCACCGCTTTACTCCTTTGTAGTGGATACTACAAAAAAATTTAAAAAAAAAAAAGGCTCCTGAAAAAGAAACTCAGACATGGAACTTGGCAATAGTGGATGCAGGAAAGCAATGTAACAATGTTTCCAGTCTCCCCACCTAGCCAAGTTATCAACCAACTATGAAAATGTATTTATTCTGTTCAAAGGTAGGAGTTCAGAAAGCTTACCTTCTACAAAACTTGTTAGGTACTTGAAGAAAACACCACACAAGGCACAAGCCCACTTTTTATAAGGCACATGTGCACACTAAAAGCTAACTAACCCGTAGTGCCTCACATGTAGTAACTGGCTTAAAGTGTTGACAGCCCTGTGAGTCAGGTAGTGCTGATTATCCCTAATTCACAGGTGAGGAATGACTGAGCGGTGGAGCTAGGACGTGAACCCAAGTGGTCTGAACCAGGGCTCATACAACTAACCCTCACTCAGTGCTGCTTCTCAATTTAGTTACTAATGCTCCGTCCCTCCTTCCCAAGTTCACTGTCGGGAGTATGTGTGACTTTTGTATAGCAGAAAAAAGAAATTTTTCATTGTGCAAAATAGGTCAAAAATAAAACAATTAAGAAACAAAAAGAAAAAAACTACTTCTCTTATACTAAATCAAAGTTATGGAAATCCAAGCCTCAAAGTCTCCATCTACGGCTTCCCTGGTGGCGCAGTGGTTGAGAATCTGCCTGCCAATGCAGGGGACACGGGTTCGAGCCCTGGTCTGGGAAGATCCCACATGCCGCGGAGCAGATGGGCCCGTGAGCCACAACTACTGAGCCTGCGTGTCTGGAGCCTGTGCTCCGCAACAAGAGAGGCTGCAATAGTGAGAGGCCTGCACATCGCGATGAAGAGTGGCCCCCACTTGCCGCAACTAGAGAAAGCCCTTGCACAGAAACGAAGACCCAACACAGCCAAAAATAAAATAAATTAAAATAAAAAAAAAAAGTCTCCATCTATATAATGAAGATGACCCCAGAGGCCCCCTCCTTAGCCACTGTGAGGATTAAATGGTGACCCATGAAAAGACCTTGGTCCTGTGTGACTATTATTAGAAAGACAGTATGTTCCTAGATGTAAACAGATTAAAACACACGATGGAAAAAAAAATAACAGATGGCAGAAAAACTGTGGAACACACAAAAAAAGGGAAGAATAAAGGCAAAACAGAAAACAGTAACAAATACGGTAGATATTAATCCAATCATATCAAATCACTCTAAATGACAAGAATCAATTAAAAGAAAGACTGTCAGACTAGATAAAAAAACAAGACTCAGTTATGTGGTATCTATAGAAGCGCATTTTAAATATAATGACAAAGATAGATTAAAAGTAAAGGGATGAAGAAAGACATATGCTGACAATCAAGAGAAAGCTGGAGTAGTTATATTAATTTCAGACTTCACAGCAAGGAAAATTACGCAAAGGGCACATTACATAATAAAGGGGGTCAATTTTCCAAAAAAGACATAACGATCCTTAATGTGTATGCACCCAATAGTGTCAAAATACATGAAGCAGAAACTAACAGAAATGCAAGGAGAAAAAGATGAATTCACTGATATAGTCTGAAATTTCAACACCCCTCTGTCAGTAATTGACAGATCCAGCAAGAAGCTAGTAAGGACATAGCTGAACTGAACACCACCAACACCAACAGTATGTAACTGGTGTGTATAGAATACTTCAATAGCAGAATATATATTTTTCTCAAGCTCACATAAGACATAACATTCACTAAAAGACCACATTCTGGGTCATAAAACACATTTTAACAAATTAAAAATATAAATCATACAAAATATACTCTCAGACCCATAAATAACTCACAGGTCAAAGAAGTCTCCAGAGATGTTTAAAAATATTTTGAACTAATGAAAATGAAAACACAACTCAATTGTCGGATGCAGCAAAAGCAATGCTTAGAGGGAAATTTATATCATTGAATGCACATATTAGAAAGAAAACCTAAAATTCAATAATCTAAGCTTTCACCATGGAAAATGAAACTAAATCCAAAAGGAAGCAGAAAATAAAAACTAGAACAGAAATCAGTCAAATTAAAAACAGGAAATGAACAGAGGGGGGAAAAGCTAGTCTTTTAAAAAGATCAGTAAAATTGAAAAGCCTCTAGCCAGGTTAGAGGGGAAAAAAAAAGTAGAAGCAAATTAACATCAGAATTAAGAGGGGCCGTCTCTACTAATCCCGTAGACTTTAAAAGGGTAATAAAGGAATACTGTAAAAAAAAAAAAAAAAAAAAAAAAGTCTATGCACAAGTTTAAAACTTAGATAAGTGGACCAATTCCTTGAAAGACACAACCTGCCAAAACTCTAACAATCTGAACAAACCCATATCTATTAAAGAAATAGAATAAATAATAATCTTCCTAAACAGAAAACACCACACCCAAATAGGTACACTGGTGAATTCTATCAAACATTTAAGAAATTATGCCAAATCTCTTCCAGAAGATAGACGCAGAACACTTCCTAACTTACGAGACCAGCATTTTACAGTAAGGCCAAAGATCACAAAAACTACAGACCAATCTCTCTCACAAACACAGACAAAAATCCTCTACTAATATTAGCAAATCAAATTTAACAATGTATAAAAACAATTATTCTAGGTATGCAAAGCTGGTTCAATATTCAAAAAGTTAATTAATGTAATCTACCACTTCAACAGGATAAAAGAACACTCACTGTGGTGTTATTTATGAAGGCAAAATCCTAAACACAACTTGATATCCAATAATTGGAGAGAAGTTTGAATAAATTATGGTAAAGCATACAAAAAAGTATCATAGAGCTATTAAAAATGTTTCATTCACCTAGGAAGATGCTTTGGTTACACACAAAAAAACTGCAGAGTAATGTATACACCATGTTTTAAATGAGAAAGAATTCTATAAATATGAACATATATACTTGATGCATCATTATAGGTGCAGAGAAAGTCTGGAAGCATAACCAAAATGTTACCATTGGCTAAGCCAGGAGATAGAACTGAGTAAGGGTTAGAGAAGGAAGATGTGGAAGTAGTCAGCATTTCCATTGTGTGGTTTAACTTGAAATCAATCTTGTGTGGCTTTAGAAGTTGGAAGAGTACAGTCCAAGGAAGCAAAAAAGATCCCATGTAGTGTGAACCCTCCTATTCTTATTTTGAAGTTGCATACATCAAGACCTACTGTGCCTGTATAATCCATAATCCTGCTTACTCCTGCAACTTTCTGATGATCTAATATGTCAGCAGTTGATCAGGAAACCTAACTATATCTAGAATAGTTATCCCGATTTTCATTAATATATGACAAAATTTTTGGAAACTTTAAAGCAGGTATGAGAAAATATGCTAAAAAATTCCAAATTCAAAACAGAAACATACCTTTTTTCTTCAGAAGAGCTCATATTTTCTCCATAAAGTAGTAGAATAAGTCCTTCTTCTACAGAAGCAATTCTTGCCAAAATATCAGCTACATGAATTAAAGCTGTTTCAGAGCAATTTGGAGCAGCCTGCACATTAAAGATATCATATAATTTTCAGACACGCTAACATATCACAGACTAACATTCAAGGGTGGTCATGTAGTCTAATAAAGTTATATTACCACAACAAAAAAGTTGATTGTTTGGCTGTGAAGTAATGTCTGAATTAAATGTGTCATTAGATTATATTCTCATACCAGCACAGATGATAAGGCAAATACATACACACTTTTTACCCAAACCAATTACTGATTATTAAGACAGTTGAAAGAATTGCTGCTCTTACAGTTTTATATGTATATAATTCTAGTTGACAAATGCAGTAGCTCTTCTTCTTTGCCCTTTACTTCTCACTCACTGGGTTCCTGTATATCCAATCTAATTTTATTATACATGGTATCTAACATACTACCATCTTTTCTAAGGGATACCATCCCTTCCTACACCTGGTTGTTGGGTCATGAGTTGTAGGTGTGACTAAGAACAGCCAATTCATGGGCTGGCCAATAGCCAATGATGTCACCTAATGAGAAAACATAGGTTGGACCAATCATAATTCCCCACTTTTGAGTCTTAAAAGTACTAAAACTAGCTTTACCAGTATATACTGGTAAAAAAAGATGCCAAAAGAAAACAGAAAGTTAAAGATAGATGTATGAAGCAAAGAAGCAAACAATAGCTATGGTTCAAGATTCAGGAGTACATATCTCAGCTCTGGTATATGGTTTATGTTTCACAATTTACTTTATGGCATTCTATAATATTCAGTTGTGTATTATGCTCTATTTGTTTCTTCTCTGCTCATCTTGTTTCCCTGAGGTTGACTAAGGTCAAAATACTTTCATTATATCTACTTACTTTCCTAGAATTCTATACTTTGTACTACATTCACATAAATGCGTAACGTTTTCTAAATGAGCAATAAATAATGAATACTTGAATGGGTGAGCAGCTGCTCAGCCCATTGAGAGGTGGGCAAAGGGAGACGAAACTAATAAAAACACTACAAAACACGGACATGGAAAGGCGAAAACCTGTAGCCTACTGATAAAGCTTTAAGTCATTCCCCAGAAATTTAAGTCATAAAAAGTGGAGAGATATTAGACTGCACTAGTGGTAGTGGTACCAACTCTTCCACCTGTTAAATGTCTGACCTTAAGCAATTTGCTTCTTTCAGCCTCAGCTGTGAAGGTTAAATTATATAATGTAAGGAAATATACTGTACAACCTGTAAAGAGACATATACGTATGTTCAGAACTGGGATAGTTATAAGTTTTTCTAAAGTAGTACTTGTTCTTCATGTAAAACAAAGCTGGCTCTTCAGGAAAATATTTCCAAAGGCTATACAATTGCCATTAAGACAAACAACAAAACATTCACAAGACTTATTAGATTTGCAAAACAAATAGCTTAATATAATAACTTTAGTCCTTACAATCTAAGCCTGACCAAAAAAAGTTTAAGATGTTATATGTACTTTTCCTCCCACATTGTCATAACTAAAATCAACTGATTGCATAAACTAAGATTTAAAATACACTTATAGGGAAAATGGTATAATACTTCAGATTTATCAAATTTAGAAGTCCCATTGAATATTCACTAATATCCAATTAAGAGACTCTTTAATACTAACCTTAGTTCCTTTCATTAGGTTATGAATAGGTTGAAGAAGCGCCTCTATCACAGTGTTGTTATATAAACATTCAATTGCACATTCTTTTTGATCACAGAGTATACAAAGAATTTCAGTTACCATACTTGCAGGAGAGTAATTCTCTGATAAAAAAGAAGTATTTTTTGAAAATTAAAACTTAAGACATTATTATATCTTTTATTTCTGTTAACTACAGCTGTTCCAAAAAGCTCATCAAAGTTAATAAAAGGATGCCCAAAGGATGATTTATTACCAAATTATGACCTTAAACTTAAGAGAATGTTAGCTTAACTTATCTTCAAGTTAATAAAAGTGAGTAAATGACAATATAAATACCAAAAGACACCATGAGATCATTTGCTGTTTGACATTAACGCTCTGCTTGACAGTGAGAATGTGGTCTGAAGCAAATTCACAACTTCTCCCCTCCTGGCAAACACCTTACTTATTGTATTCACTTTTCTTCTTTTTCTTAAAAAAAGAAGAAAGTGTCTTCAGGTGTCAAGCCTCGTAGAAAATTAGAGTCATTAAGACAAAACACAGCCAAAAAGAAGGCAGAGGAGAAACTTTAATGGAGACTAGAATACTTCTTGTGTTACCATAAAACCAATGAAATCAATGAGAATTTTTAAGACTTTGTTTTAAAATATATATAGGAAGACACAGATACAAATAAATATAATATGGGGAACAGTCCCTAAAATAAATATGGTATTTTTAGTTTCATAAATTAACATTTCCAGATATTTGAACTCCTAATATACTGAACAAAATAGTGTTTTACATGAAGATAATAAAGTTTTACAAGACAGTGTTTTACAACAGTTAGTAATGTAAGGTTGTCCTAGTAAGATACAAGACTAAAACACCGAAGTTCTTAATTTATACTACAATATTCCATACTCCATAAATACACTAAGCAAATACTTGACAGAAAGGGAAAACAGAAAAGTTCAGTGATTTTTTTAACCAGCTCAAGATGAGAAACCCTGTTTGCAGTGAGAGACGACTGATGAGCATCTGACCATTATTCATTCAATCATCCAACTTTCTGCTACTTTTGAGTACTATGTAGACAAAGAAGTAAATAAGACAAGTAGTCCACAAGATGGTAAAGCAAGACATTATCAATTATAACAAAGGATAATATTTTTCATAAAGGAAGGGTAGTATGTTGTAGGAGCATATAGCAGGGGTACCTAACCTAGTACTTTATACATGTAAATATCAATACCTTAAAGGCAGAAAAAGTATGAGAAACATTGTTAGGACTAATAGGCTGTTATAATTGCATGGATAAAACCTACCAATTGATAGATGTATTACAACAGTAATATATGACCCAAATAATTTTTTTCTGTGATTCACCTGTGTTCCTCTAAGAATCTGTACCATCATTTCTAAAGTAACTTCCATGTTTAGAATGCTTGAGTCTATAAATCTGGGTGGTGGGGGGAGGAGGCGGGTTGTTATTAAGTGTTTTACTTTGAAAACAAACTTTTTCCTTTGAATATCAATACAAGTTATCTTTTAAATGTTAACATTTTAAAAATTTTTTATAAGTCAGTCAACAGTTATAAGACTAAAAGGTATTTTTCTGAAAAAAAGAAAAGGTTTTCTTTTGCTTTATTCTTCGATAAAAGATGACCCCAAAAATAAGTATTGGCTATAAGCTGAAACAAGCAAGCTGATCAAAACACCCAGGAAAATATAAAGGATAGAAAATACCAATAAAGAACACACTAGTACCTATCAAACTTATCTTAATATCATTTAAGAATATCTTGATCTTAAACATCAGAATTCTCAGCAAAATTGGTTCTAAATAAAAATGTACACCTTAAATATCAGTGAAATAATTAAATTTCATGGTTTACTTCCAGGGCCAATGTAATTTCTTTCTTTTTTTTTTTTTTTTTAATAGATCTTTATTAGAGTATAATTGCTTCACAATACCATGTTAGTTTCTGCTGCACAACAAAGCGAATCAGCCATGTGCATACACATGTCCCCATACTCCCTCCCTCTTGAGCCTCCCTCCCTAGCCCACCCCTCTAGGTCATCGCAAAGTACCAAGCTGTACTCCCTGTGCTACACTGCTGTTTCCCACCAGCCAACTATTTTATATTCGGTAGTGTATATATGTCAGTGCTACTCTCACTTTGCCCCAGCTTCCCCCTCCCACCCCATGTCATCAAGTCCATTCTCTATGTCTACCTCTTTATCCCTGCCCTGCAACTAGGTTCATCAGAACCATTTTTTTTTTTTTTTTTAGATTCCATGTATATGCGTTAGCATACAGTATTTGTTTTTCTCTTTCTGACTTTCTTCACTCTGTATGACAGACTCTAGGTCCATCCACCTCACTACAAATAACTCAATTTCGTTTCTTTTTATGGCTGAGTAATATTCCATTGGATGTATGTGCCACATCTTCTTTATCCATTCATCTGTTGATGGACATTTAGGTTGGTTCCATGTCCTGGCTATTGTAAATAGTGCTTCAGTGAACATTGTGGTAGATTTCTCTTTTTGAATTATGGTTTTCTCAGGGTATATGCCCAGTAGTGGGATTGCTGGGTCATATGGTAGTTCTATTTTTAGTTTTGTAAAGAACCTCCACACTGTTTTCCATAGTGGTTGTTATCAATTTACATTCCCACCAACAGTGCAGGAGGGTTCCTTTTTCACCACACCCTTTCCAGCATTTTTTTGATAATGGCCATTCTGACCAGCATGAGGTGATACCTCATTGTAGTTTTGATTTGCATTTCTCTAATAATTAGTGATGTTGAGCATCTTTTCACGTGCCTCTTGGCCGTCTGTATGTCTTCCTTGGTGAAATGTCTATTTAGGTCTTCTACTCATTTTATAACTGGATTATTTTGATACTGAGCTCCATGAGCTGTTTGTATATTTTAGAGATTAATCCTTTATCTATTGTTTCACTTGCAAATATTTTCTCCCATTCTGAGGGTTGTCTTTTTGTCTTGTTTATGGTTTCCTTTGCTGTGCAGAACCTTTTAAGTCCCATTTGTTTATTTTTGCTTTTATTTGTTACTCTAGGAGGCAGGTTAAAAAAGATCTTGCTGTGGTTTATGTCAAAGAGTGTTTTTCCTATGTTTTCCTCTAAAAGTTTTATAGTGTCTGATCTTACAATTAAGTCTTTAATCCATTTGGGGTTTATTTTTGTATGGTGTTAGGTAGTGTTCTAATTTCATTCTTTTACATGTAGCTGTCCAGTTTTCACAGCACCAGTTATTGAAGAGGCTGTCTTTTCTCCACTGTATGTTCTTGCCTCCTTTGTCGTAAATTAGGTGCCCATATGTGTGTGGGTTTATCTCTGGGCATTCTAACCTGTACTATTGATCTATATTTCCATTTTTGTGCCAGTACCATTCTGTCTTGATTACTGTAGCTTTGTGGTATAGTTTGAAGTCGGGGAGCCTGATTCCCCCAACTCCACTGTTCTTTCTCAAGATTGCTTTGGCTATTCGGGGGTCTTTTGTGTTTCCATGTGAATTGTAAGATTTTTTTGTTCTAATTCTGTGAAGAATGCCATTGGTAGCTTGATAGGGATGGCAATGAATCTGTAGATTGCTTTGGGTATTATAGTCATTTTCACAATATTGAGTCTTCCAAATCCAAGAACATGGTATATCTCTCCATCTGTTTATGTCATCTTTGATTTCTTTCAACAGTGTTTAATAGTTTTCTGAGTACAAGTCTTTCGCCTCCTTAGGCAGGTTTCTTCCTAGGTATTTTATTCTTTTTGTTGCAATGGTAAATGGGAGTGTTTCCTTAATTTCTCTTTCAGATTTTTCGTTGTTGGTGTATAGGAATGCCAGAGATTTCTGGGCATCAATTTTATATTCTGCAACCTTACCAAATTCATTGATTTGTTCTAGTAATTTTCTGCTGGCATCTTTAAGATTTTCTACGTATAGTATCACATCATCAGCAAACAGTGAGTTTTACTTCTTTTCCAATTTGTATTATTTTTATTTCTTTTTCTTCTCTGACTGCTGTGGCTACAACTTCCAAAACTATGTTGAATAATAGTGGTGAGAGTGGACATCCTTGTCTTGCTCCTGATCTTAGTGGAAATGCTTTCAGTTTTTCACCATTGAGTATGATGCTTGCTGTGGGTTTGTCATATATGTCCTTTATTATGTTGAGGTACGTTCCCTCTATGTCCACTTTCTGAAAAGTTTTTATCATAAATCGGTGTTGAATTTTTTCAAAAGCTTTTTCTGCATCTATTGAGATGATCATATGGTTTTTATTCCTTAATTTGTTAATGTGGTGTGTCACACTGATTAATTTACGTATACTGAAGAATCCTTGCATCCCTGGGATAAATCCCACTTGATCATGGTATATGATCCTTTTAATGTGCTGTTGGATTCTGTTTGCTAGTATTTTGTTCAGGATTTTTGCATCTATGTTCATCAGTGATATTGGTCTATAATTTTCTTTTTTTGTGATATCTTTTTCTGGTTTTGGTATCAGGGTGATGGTGGCTTCGTAGAATGAATTTGAGAGTGTTTCTCCCTCTGCAGTTTTTTGGAAGAGTTTGAGAAGGATCAGTGTTAGCTCTTCTCTAAATGTTTGATAGAATTCTCCTGTGAAGCCATCTGGGAAGACCAATGTAATTTCTTATGAATAACGCTGCATCTTAATGAAACCTCTTTACTAAACTAGGTCCATCACTCAAAACATCCAGAAAATAGAATATTTTTAGATGGTTTCTATTTCTCTATTTATAATAACAATAGAAGCAGAATTACCTAAATGACCAGGTGATGTCATCTTTGGACAACTTGGTGAGTAATAGATAAGTTGGGTAAACAGAACCAGCAGATCTGTAAGGGATACTGAATCTTCAAAAAGAAAGGGAAAAAAAAGTTATTTTCTAGCATATGTTTACAACTTAGAAAAATTTTAACTAAGCTTCCATCCTCCTAACCTGAGGTTTCATAGAGACTGTGGTACAATTAGGGAGAAAGGGGCTATAATCCAAGATTATATATGGAAGAATAAATTAGACATAGTAAGTTAAAAGATAACGAGGGTAAATGATGCAATAGTTGCTATGTGAAGGTGTAGTTTTACCACTTATGTTGAACCAATCATTTAATATAAACCTACCATAGGAAGATCTATGAATCTGATCAGGGTTGTTTGAGTTTATTCAATTAGGAGCAGTAAAATTCAGCTTAGTATATTGGTCCAGCTAACTTACCTATATAGCATTGTAGAATAGAGGTTAGCAAACTTTCTTGACCAGATAGTGAATAGTGTAGGCTTTGTGGCCAAACAGTCTGTCACAAAGATTCAACTCTGCTCTTGATGCACTAAAGTAGCCATAGACAATTTGCAAATGAATGAGTGTGGCTATTTTCCAAAAAAATTTATGTATGCTGAAATATGAATTTTATATATTTTTTCCCATCACACATTAAGTTTTCCCAATAATTTAAGAATATACAAGCTTATCTTAGCTCAAAAGCCATATAGAACAGTGTACCAGATTTGGTCTATGGGCTATAGTTTACCAACACCTGCTATAGAAGCTTACATAAAAAATTTCTGGTGAAAGCACATGTGAATTAAAAGTGAATGCTGACCTATACTATATACAGTAGGACAGATCTCTCAAAATTGAGTTTTGAGATGATCTGTGACATCTGATAGGCCAAAATGTTGCTGTCAAAAGTCAATTAAAATGCTAAATAAGTTAGATGATAGACATAAATTTAAGCTGAACACCTAAAACATCACAAATTATAATCTTTCTATTTCTGTAAAGTTCACAATATCCTATACAACGGCAGCTCTTTTCTTGAAAGTCATTTCTCTGCGTGCCCATTATACCTAGGATTATGTGGCAGTACCACAAAAAAGTACATAAAACACTTTTTCTTAAGGAGTTCATAATCAACTTAACCATGGAGAAAAGGCTCAAGTAAAACAACTAGGAAACAGTATAAAATGTTCAAAATGAAGATACTTTATAACAGGATTGGGAATCTATAGCCATCATATCCTAATTTTGTAAGGCCTGAAAGCTAAGAATGATTTTTCCATTTTTAAAAGGTGTGTAAAGCATGTCAGGGTCCTCAAAACCATTCCCAGATTCACTAGGAAGACTCACAGAATTCAACATACAGTAATACCCCCAGCTATGATTTATTACAACAAAAGGATACAAAGTAAAATCAAAGGGAAAAGCCACATAGGGTGAAATCAAGAGCAAACCAGGTACAACTGTGTAAGAGTCCTCTCCCAAGGAATCACACAGAATACACTTAATTCTTCCAACAACAAGTTGTGACAACACATGTGAAATGCTGTCTACGAAGGAAGCTCATTAGAGAGTCAATGCGCAAAGTTGTTTATTGGAGACTGGTCATATATATAAGCACTCTCTGCCCAATACATACCAGGATTCCAGACACCCAGAAGGAAAGCAGGTTTTCAGCTTAAAACACATTGTTTGTATTAAGAGTGGCTCACTATGCCTAAAATGTTATTAGTTCTGGCAACAGTGAAAAATCCAAGTTCCTAGATGCCAGCCAAAGTCCAGCCTTGCAAGCAGCCCTTTCTAAGGATAGTGGTCTCTGGGCCTAATGTGTTAACTTTTTTGCACATGCATGTGTGTGCATATATACACACACAAAGAATATGCAACAGAGACAGTATGTGGTCCAAAAAATTTACTATCTGGCACTTTACAGGCAGTTTGCTGATCTCTACTCTGTACTATATTTCTAGAATAGACAAAAGTTTTAAGGGAAGTAAGGAAGACAACTAACAGCATGTGAATTCTGAAGGAGAAAACTTTAAAAACGGGACTTAGGGTAACAATAATATAGTAATATATCATATGGTACAGGGCTTTGCAGTTTATAAAATACTATTCCCAAACCTCTTCTCTGTGATCATCTCAAATATTCCCTGAGTCCAGCACTGATATTCCATTTTTACAGATAAAGAAACAAATAGTTCAGTGATTTGCCCAAAGATCTCAGCTAGTTTTTAGGGGAACCAGAACTTAAACAAGGACTTCTAGTTCTGGATCCAGATTTGGATCATCCAGTATATCTAGGATTTTGAAGGGCAGAGAAAAAATAAGGAAAACATTAAAGACAGGGGAAATAAAATTATACATATAGGAAGAAGTACATACTGACAAACAAAAAAAAATAATAACACTTCAAGATATGTAAGCCTGTCAGCAGAACAAAAAGGTATGTTGCTCAGTACCCTAGGAGAGACCAAGCTAAATCTCTAAATTTTAAAAATCCATAGCACAAATCTTACCATACCTGAACATATTCATATCTCCTAATTGCACTTACCTTTTTTATTCTTCAGCTTTATAGGAAATAGCTTTCTGCCTTGTGTATAGATCAATAATCTTCCTAAAAGGCACAGTGAGTGAATGAAATAAATATATTGTAATTCTTGTCCTGAGTAGTAGAAAGTTTTCTGCTTATTCCCTTAAAAGAAAAACAATTACATTTGTTTTAATGCCATTATATTTTACAGTACTTATTTCATTCCCCTCTGAATATTAAACAAGGCTGCAGTCTATAATGGAGACACTTGGTGTAAATTTTTTTAAAAATTCTTTACTGTTTCCCAAGATACTTTAACACACTTAAATCTGAAGAAAAGCATTCATTATAAAATTTATCAAACCTCAGAAAAGTACAACATGCAGTGTTCATTCTAAAACAAACACCATAAGATTGTTAGTTATCTCTCATTATAAACATACTTCAAGTTAAGAAAGAAAGGAATATAAAACATTACTTATTGTTTAATTCTACCAATTAAAAGCCAGTACTACAAACGATGATATTTATAACCATGTTTGCAAATGAAATTACAATCTGTAATAAAATACAGACTCCTTCTAACATATATCATTTATTCACTCATTCATCCATACATTCGAGATCTATTGAGTACCTCTTTTATTTAAGAGCCTGAACTATTTGCTGGTGTCAAAAACCAAGAAGCAGCATGAAACTGGGCTTCCAATTCAGAGTATGGCAAACAGCCTGATATGAACAGAGCATGGCGAGGACAAGTAGGAGAAACAAAAGGCTAGAGGGTAGCTGCAGCAGATCACATAGGACTTAGCTGCAGAAAGAGTATGGGCTATATTATAGAGGCAACTGGGATGATATTAAAGGGTTTCAAGCAGCAAAGGAATCAAACACGCATGTGGAAAACTGACTCTGATGGCAACATGGAAAGGTGAATGGAAGAAGGCCAAGGCTTAAAGTAAGACTCATTAGGAAAATCATGAACAAAAGCCTCCATAAGAAAAAAGAATGGAGAACAGCAGACAGATGTTTAAGGAACTGAAATCAATATGCCTTAGCCAGAATTACATGTAGACCATGAAAAGATAAAAAAAAATTCTCAAGTTCCTAACTCAAATATCTGTGTACATAGTAAATTCTTCTTCTATTTAATTCTGAAGAAAAAATGTTTAGAAAGAAAATAGTGATTTCAGCCCTTGATATTTTAATATTGACGTTCCCATGGATCTTCCAGATAGAATACTAAATATAATGAGTACATTGGTCTGGAATTCATGAAAGGAGTATAGACTTAAATATTTCAGAGTCATCACTTATATATATAAATATGTAATATTTGAAACCATGAGAGTGAATGGGCTCCCTCAAGAAAGAACAGGTAGACTAAGCTGAAAAAAAAATAAAAGGCAAAACTTTTGTGAGTACAGACATATAAAGAAAAGAGCCTTTCAAGTGACTAAGAAAAACTTATTAGATGAGAATGAAGAAATCAAAGAATGGTACTAGGAAGATGAGGGAAAGGGTCAAGAGAGGCGAATGCTATAAAATGAGGGCAAGAAAGAAGAGAAAGTTAATAATGGGAAGATCATTGAACCATAGAAATAAAAGCCTCATTTCTGTGGTTGAGAAGTGAATAGGCGGTAAAGAAATGGGGCCTGGGTGTATATTAGACACTTGGAAGGCCTTTTCTCTTAAGGGAAGCAGAGAGATGTGAGGTACATATGAACTTGCTCAGTTTTTTATATGAAAGATATGAGTAGGTTTAGAGAATGCAAGGAAAGGTACCAATAGAAGGGGAGACACAACAACAAATAAAGCAATGTCCTGGTTCTTAAAAAAAAAAAAAAAAAACACACCAGATGGAAACAGAATCAAGAACAGTCAAATGGATCAATCTGGAACAGAAGGATTACTCTTCATTGTAGCCTGGAGAAGGGAATACTGATAAGGGCATATAAATATGCATCTGTAGGTATAGATGCAAGACATTTGGGGATTTCATATCCAAAATGTTCCATTTTTCTCAGTAAAGTAGGATGCAAGGTTTCCTCGAGAGAAAAGTGGGCAGGAGCAAGGCAGGGGGTTTGATGGGACTGGTGGAACACTGAAGAAAGAACATCTAAGTTGATTCCAAAGCAACACAAAGAGCCATGGAAGCTAGAGAAATACATCAGCGCACCATCAATTTAACGTTACAATGCTCTTTGTTCAATTTCCTGGGGACCAGAGATGATCTAAAGTTGAGTAACTGCAGGCAGGAAACTCTGAAAGAGAAGAAAGCAAGAATTTTGAAAGAAATGTCAAAAGAATGCAGTGAAACACCCAGAGGTCTTCACTAGACAGGGAAAAAAATCAAAGCCATGAAGGGCTGGGAGAGTGGTAGAGGGAAAAAAAGCTAAATACAACATTTTAATACTAGATTAGAAAAATTTGTGAATTTACAGATGATAGAAGATATATATATCAACTTATATACCTTTTTTGTCTCTCAAAGTTCTGGCTTCTGTACTTTCTCCTCTACTACAAAACACTTATCTGTTGAAACCTGTTAATAATTGGTCTTTCACCATTTTTCTTGAGTTAAGAATTTACTCAGGGATAAAGAAAATTATAAGATATCTTCATATTCTCAAAGAACTTAATATTTGCTTAGAGAAGTGACATAAAATAGGATGATAAAAGACATCAAATTCACATGGCAAGTTGTGTGACATAAGCAAAAGAGCAAAAAAAATTCACACTAGGCAAAGGAAGCTTCCTGAAAAACAAAGTTTATTCTTTCACAATAAGATTTATATCAATGTAGGGGATTATGGATAGTGGCAGCTGGAGTAGGAATAACAAAGTATACAGGCACTGGTATGCCTTCTAAGAGAAGATTCACTTTAATCAATAACTAGATATGAGATTGGATAGATATATTAGGGCCAGATTATGAAATATCTAGGATATTTTAGCTCAGACTGAGGATAAGCAGAAAAGAATCACAGAGTGGGGTGAAGTGTCCAATAATAAAACAGTATTTTATAAAACAGAAATTTTCCTCCCACTAAAATGCATAAATGACTGATATATTTTCATTCTTTCTTCCTCTAGTGTATTATTGCAGCATAACACACTAGGACATACACCGTGGTATGAACTGAAGAACTGCAGATGGTAAGATTCACTACAATAACTTCAAATGTAGATCTGCTATAAAAAGTCATCATTATGGTATATCTTAAATTTGTGGAAAGTATTTTGTAATAGCAAAAGCAATCTAATTTATCATGATATTAAAAAATAAATTACTAAGCTATTTTTATTACAAAATTTACCATTTTTAAAATGTAACAAGATATCATACTTACCACAAGGCTTTGAATGTCCCCAAACCTCATCAGCTTTCATGGTTTTACACAACTCAAAGTACTGAACACACTGCTGAACTGCTGTAGTTATCTAATAAAATAATAGCTTATTAATTCCAGAAGTTTAAGTCCACAAGTCCATGTATTAAAAGAAGTTAGTCAAGGTTGTAAAATATGCTGGGAAAATATTTAAGAAAAATATTCAGAAAATCCAGAATAGCACCTTTCCAGGCCATTAAAGCTCAGTCTCCCCAGTTACATTTTAACTATGGCATCATTCTGGGAAACACAGAAAGTATTTGTAAACTAACAAATATAACATTGTCACAATGTTGGTGTCAAGGCAAAAATACAACTGTACTTTACATTTCATAGTGAAAGATGCAAAAATTCTGGCCATGACTTTAAAAATTATCTTGCCAATATCCCCAGTTCCCTTGCCTTTGAGTCTTTTCTTCCTACTTAGCCAGCAAAATGTGAACTGGATCTAGCCTTCATTTCTATCTTAGATACCAGAATTGCTAAAAACTGATAAAAAAAAAATCTCAATCCAAAGAACAGTCATAAAAAATGACCTCCAACTTCTATACCCAGTGATTCTCTGATAGTCTTTATTCTACCTCCTTCTCCCATTCTCCTCAAGCAGAGATTTCCGATCTTCTCCCTTTCTTCTGCACCTACATACTTCCTGTAGATGCCCTCTCATTCTAACTCTCAAATAAAATAGAGGCCACCAGTGAGACAAGGAGTGATAACTGTTAGATCTGGTAATAAGGAGGTTTTTGGTGACTTTGAAAAGATCAGTTTCAGGGGAGTTTGGGGAATAAAACTAACTATAAGGAATAGGAACGGAAAAAGTAAAGGCAGCTAGTGTAATTTTCATTTTCAAGAAGGCTGGTTGCGAAAGAAAAAAACGAGTAAAACATAGGAGTGAGATCTTAGAGTCAAGAATGAATTCTTCAGGTTGGAAGGATATGGTCATGCTTACGTAAACAGAAAGGAAGTTTGACTATGCAGGAAAGGATAATTGACAGAAGAGTGTCTAAGAGCAGGAGCAGCTAGGACCTAAGTGGAAGGAAGGGTTAAGCTTTAGATGGGAAAAAGATGGAGGTTGTGTGGATAGAGGCTAGTTCAGAATCATGGAATCAAGGAATTGATAGATTTCCTAGTCTCATTCATTCTTATGGCCTCAGTTTCATGCAAAAGAGTTAACATGGCAGGATTTCTATCATTAGAAAGGCCTGCTTACAAGATTGGTCCTTAACCAGCATCTGGGAACTTTGGATTTCAGGAGCTTCCCCCCATTCTAAGAACTGTACCTAAACTGTACAAACAATGTGGTTTATGCGGAACGTCTGTTTTCCTTCTGGGGATGTGGAATGCCTGGTATGTAGTAGGCAGAAGGTGCCAACATGATTAACCCCCAATTTGAAAAGAAAATGGGCACTGAGTCTCTAATGAGCTACCCTGGTAAACAACATTTCACATGAGCGGTCACAATTGACACTGGAGAAATTAAGTGGAGTCCTGTGTGACTCCACTGGCAAAAAAGACTCTTGGAGGGGCTTCCCTGGTGGCGCAGTGGTTGAGAATCTGCCTGCCAATGCAGGGGACACGGGTTCGAGCCCTGGTCTGGGAAGATCCCACATGCCGTGGAGCAACTAGGCCCGTGAGCCACAACTACTGAGCCTGCGCGTCTGGAGCCTGTCCTCCGCAACAAGAGAGGCCACGATAGTGAGAGGCCCGCGCACCGCGATGAAGAGCGGCCCCCGCTCACCGCAATTGGAGAAAGCCCTCGCACAGAAACGAAGACCCAACACGGCCAAAAATTAATTAATTAATTAATTAATTAATTTTTTAAAAAAGTTATTACACAAAAAAATTTGTAACTATGTTTGGTGATACATGTTAACTAGAATATTGTGGTCATCATTTCGTAATATAAAAAAAAAAAAAAAAAAAAGACTCTTGGAGGCTTATGCTTGGTATCCTCCAGACTTTACCCAATGCGCCTCTTCCTTACACCAGTTTTGCTTTGTATCTTTTTTCTGTAAGAAATCATATCTGGGAGTACAACTATGTGCTGACTCCTATAAGTCCTCCCAGCAAATCATCAAATCTGGGGGTGGGCTTGGGGAACCCCCCTTCCATAGCTATGTCTTATCTAAATCAAACTTTAGGATCCAGATCAATAAAATGAAACTTCCCCCCAGAAATCTGGATCTCAAACTCAATATGACCAAATCTACCAAATCTAAAGGTATAACCTTTCCCAACTTTCCTATTTTCTTCCTACTGTTACTTATCTCAATGAATGACAGACATTCAAATGAGTAAGTCCTCACCCAACCCCCTTTCAAAAAGCCAAGTCCTCTAAAACCTACATTCTAAATATAGTACTCCTGAGTCCACCCATTTATCTCAATACACTGTCATAGCCTTAATTCATGTTTCCATCATCTTTTGCTTGGATTACTGCAAAACCTCTTAGGGGAGAAGTTTTGAAGTAAAAACTATCTCCACGTAGCACCTTCAGCCCATTTTCTAAATTTTCCAAAGCCCTAATATGATCATATTACTTCAGTACATGAAAATCTATCAGTGGCTCACTAAACCTCCAGAATAAAGGTCAATCTCCTAAATTTGACAATAAGAACTTTTTAATGACCTAACATTAGTCTTATTCCTCTTATCCTCTAGATGTCTCCCTCCCCAGCCACACACACATGCAGAGAAATACATCTACCTGTGTAAAAGTCTGTCACCAAAAGCCAGTTCAACATGTGACCAGTCAAATGACCAATTCATTAAAAGCAAGTCCACTAAAAATCTCACCAGTCAATGCACACCAATTGAATTTGAAACACATTCAAAACTGAAATTAACAACAAACTCATTTTTATCTGCAAAAGGGAAAGGGCTGAAGATTCCCCTTAAGTAGCTCTTTTCTATTTTTAATGGAATTATGAAGCCCTATCCTGCCTCATACATGAATGAAACAAACTGAGGTCAACTGGCACAGACCCAATTTAAAGCATCTAAGAACTTTTCAAAAAACATCATCCACTTAATATTAGCTTTCAGGGAACTGATTTTCAGGAAATTTCTCTAATACTAATTCACATTTCTCTTAGCAATCTATGTCTAGCCATATGAAATATGTGCAGTTACCAAGTGTACTATGTGTTTTCTAATCCCTAAAGCCTTTAAACATGCTATTCCATGGCCCTGAAATATTTTCCCACCGCTACCTTAACCACCACCCCTCTTTCCCAGAATAACACCTATTCATTAATAAAAAATTTCCCACTATCCTTGAAAATGAGCAATTGTTCTATAGATAAAAACCAGAACCATATTTCTATATAACCATGGTTAACAGGTATCTAGAACAAGTTTAAAACCTTGTTAATCATGACATGTCAACAGATCTCAATGAACATACTTTTGTAAGCAAACCAATTAGTTAGCCCCTTTCTTGTAAAAGTCAGCCAACAACAGACAACATTCCAGGAAATCTACAGTTGGCATGAACTCACTCTCACCTCTGAAAGCCCAACCTGAGTTCCAAGTTTTCCCCAAAATTTTATATTAACAATGTGCTTTGCCTAATTAAGTAACCAATAAACTCAGTTTTATGCATTGTGTCAGATACTGAACAGTGGTCTTAACCCTCAATGATTCTGGAGCTTACATTGAGATTACACCTTGAGGATTCTCATTTGGCATCATTCCATGGGGTCCTCAAAGAAGAGTGTTCACTGGGTCCCCAAGTCCCAAACTTCGATAATCCTTCAGATTTGCCACCACGTGAGTCTGTCTCAACAATGATCTAAGCTTCAACTTACTTCACTGAGTTCTCATTGCTAGATTTTATTATCCTTGGATTTGTAATGAAATAGGTCTTTGTACAAAGTAGCCTTTTGTTTTGGAGGAGCATCATTTGGTCAATAGTTCTACTATTAACCTGCTTATTCTTCTGTGCTCATTTTGCTTTTGTTGTTATTTGCAGACTCTGAACTCCTGTCTTCTTTTGGTTTAGCTTGCATCTACTGAATATATAAAGGAGTGTTCATAGGAAACAAAAGGAGGCATAGTCCAAAGTCTCTAATCCAGTCAATCCAATCCAAGCCAGCCCTGAGATGAGTGGCTACCAGCAACACACTCATGCAAAGGCAACTGGTCAAACTGCCTTGGGACTTCTACAAAAATTTCATGAGGACACTCCCTGACTTGTCAATTCTGGAAAGAGGAGAATCAATGATCATCATGTCACCAATCACACAGCCCCTCCCTAGCTTCTGCTTAGCCAGAACCTGAGACACCATTCATAAGCACACACTTTTGCCCAAAAGTATAGTGATCTGTTTCATGTTTGTAATGAGTTTATCTAAGGTGCAACCTCCTTGACAGAACTACTTCCTAGATGAACTTACTCTTAAGATCCTAGTTCTTACACATAAATTGGTAAATAGCAACAAAAAATGACTTTGAAAAACTGCCATTATGGAGAACTTTTGACGTGACAAATATACTTAAGAGAGGCTCTAAAGAATTAGAAGACAAAAGAACAAATAGCTTCTCTGAGAACTCAAAGTACTATCTCCAAGATAATCTTTCTCACTCTTTAGTTTACTTCCACTCAAACCTTCAAAAACCCATTCTTCCTTGCACTCATTTCTACTCACCTTTATCTTCACTACCCACTTGAACCCACTTCTGTTCCTTCTACTCCTTCCCCTTACTTCTTACATGTGCTATCTTTTATTTGAGAAGGGGTAACAATCACAGAAAAAGGTACATCTTAGAAGAGGGACAATCACATGATATAATATCCCCTTTAAATTGCAGAAGCAAAAAGCAGATCTACAGTAGGTAAATTTAAATATTAAAGAGTCAAGTTGAGAGTATAAAAAGTGATTATCTTAAACCTTAGGAAAGACAAATTTGCTGTAAAATTCAGGATTTTATTTCATACTTATTCTCCTGCACTAGGAAATATGTATCAGCCAGCTCACTTAACTGTTAACCGCTAAGATTGGCGAGGCGGGGCTGGGGGTGGGGGCGGGGGGAGTATAAAAAACAGTAAGGTAGGGAGAATTTAACCTAGCTGTCAATATTTTTTTTTAAAACGACTTTAAGAGGGCAAGAAAAATAGGAAACATACTACATAATAAAACCATTTCAGAAGTCATTCCCTTAAGGGTAAACTGGACAAAAGATTCAAATTGTTAAAAATAAAAGAATAGTTATGCTGATAGCCAAAATGCTTTTCAATTAGTACAGATATTGCTTTAAAAAACTGATAGCACATACACAAATTATTTGTTGCCCAATGCTACCTACTGAAAATGTCGTATGTGCCACAGACAGAACAAACTGCACAAAAGAGTGCAAACTGCACAAAACTGCACTAACACATATTACTTTTAAATTTAAATTAATTAAAATTAAAGAATCAATTTAGGGACTTCCCTGGTGGCACAGTCATAAAGAATATGTCTGCCAATGCAGGGGACATGGGTTTGAGCCCTGGCCTGGGAAGACACCACATGCCACGGAGCAACTAAGCCCGTGCACCACAACTACTGAGCCTGCGCTCTAGAGCTCACGAGCCACAACTACTGAGTCCGCATGCCACAACTACTTAAGCCCGTGCACCTAGAGCCTGTGCTCCGCAACAAGAGAAGCCACCACAGTGTGAAGCCCACACACCACAATGAAGAGTAGCCCCCGCTCGCAGCAACTAGAGAAAGCCCGTGCACAGCAATGAAGACCCACTGCAGCCAAAAATAAATAAATAAAAGGGGGTAAAAAAGGAATCAATTTAGTCTCTTAGTTTCCCTAACCACATTAAGTTTTCAGTAGACACATACAGCTAATGGCTACCCCACTGGACAATGCAGATGTTTCACTGTTGTAGAAAATGTAGAAAATCAAATAGCACTGTTGACAAGCTAGAGGAAATGCTTTAGTAGATACTCATGTTAAACAAGCTGCTATGACTGCAGTCCTTTTGTAAGGATCTCTTATAAAACAAAAGACAAATCCATGGAGTGGTCCAAAGTTCCCACTGCAGATATACAAAATTTGATCTTCAGTTCTGAAAGGAAAATGGGAACAAACACACATGGCATCCATTTTCCCCAATGTTTCTTTTCAAAAGTTGGGTTTACTTTTAAAATTATACACACACACACACACACACACACACACACACCATTAAAAAAAAAAACTCTTGATATTTTGGTAAATTTAGGAAAGCTTTAAGAGAAAATGAGGTTTAAGAGGAAATCTCATGCAAGTTTGATTAATTATGAACATGAAATATTTGAACAAGTTGATAGAACACTGAAGTTGATAATAGAGTAACTATTTGTAGGCTAAGAAGTGATTATAGTATAATTCATTTTTCAAATAAGGAATGGATTTTAAGAGTTAATCTACAAGAAACATTTGAAATATGTCCACTAGGGCCTATGTCATACCAACAGTTATTTGTATGTCAAACCATAAGAGGAAAAAAATTGTTCTTGGTTTTTTTCTCCTTTTTCTATTCTAGCAAGATCACTCTATGCTCATATGGCAGCAACAAATTTCAATTTAAAATGGGAATGAGAGAAATGTGGAAAGACTTTAGTTTCTCTAAGGATTTTTAAATACCTATTACCTCTACAAATAATTCCCATCCTAATATTCAGTATCTCCCTCTTCTCCTTTCTGAAGCCTAATTCTCTTAATTCTCAAACACAAAACAATTATTATTCTCCTTTCTTCAATTTATGTTCTACTGCAGTCTTCCTAAAATTCAGTTCTAGGAATCTTTCCATTTACCTCACTTCTCAACTCAAGATTCTACCTAACTACATAGAATGTATTTATTATCTCAAAGTCATATTAGTATAACTTTAATTTCACAATTTTCATGTTTGTCAATTAATTGCTAGACTTGCTGATTTCAGTTCCTTTCAGTGCCCTAACATGTTGTTCTACTAATAGCAGTAAATGCAGAAAATTTTACTAATATATTTTACAGTATTAGTTTATATTTAGTGTAACTTGAATCAATTTTTGCAACTACAAAAGCATTTACCATTCTGAGTTTTATCATGCAACTTTCAGTTAAAAACATGGGTAAATTTTATAGAACGAACTCCCCTACAAACACCTGATCTGAATTAAACTATATGATAATATTGGGCTGGCAAAAAGTTCATTTGGATTTTTCCATAATGTTACAGAAAAACCCGAGAGAACTTTATGGCCAACCCAATACTTAATATGGCTTATCCCAAAATAGCTAGTTACCAGCTCAATTTACTATGAAGTTATATATTTCCTAACTGTTATCCTGACTGTATTTTAAGTCTCTACTTTTATTCTTTTATGTTCACAGAATGGTAGTTTAAAAGTCACATAAAAGGGGGACTGCTTCATTACCCGATATTAATTAATCACTCAACTTTGCATATTCAAGTTATTACATCAGATATCTTTTTGTGATAATATTTCTCAAGATAAGAACAGAAATATAGGGGCTTCCCTGGTGGCGCAGTGGTTGAGAATCTGCCTGCTAATGCAGGGGACATGGGTTCGAGCCCTGGTCTGGGAAGATCCCACATGCCACGGAGCAGCTGGGCCCGTGAGCCACAACTACTGAGCCTGCGCGTCTGGAGCCTGTGCCCCGCAATGGGAGGGGCCGCGATAGTGAAAGGCCCGCGCACCGCGATGAAGAGCGGTCCCCGCACCGCGATGAAGAGTGGCCCCCGCTTGCCGCAACTAGAGAAAGCCCTCGCACGAACCGAAGACCCAACACAGCCAAAATAAATAAATAAATAAATAAATAAAGTAGCTATTAACACTTATCACAAGGAATTATCATTTAAAAAAAAAAAAAAAAAAAAAAAAGAACAGAAATATAGACTTACCAGATATTTATATTTCTTTTCAATAAGTCTTAGTACTGCAGTTCTGCTATAATATGCATGCTAAAATTAGGAGGAAAATGGTATTTAATATTCAAGCTATACCATTCAAAATCTATTTTTCCTGCAACATTTCCTTAACATAAATTACACAATAACTTAGTTTAAATTATTGTAATCAGGGTAAAACACATTTTTCTAAGTACAATGATTATGAGCACAGCAGTCATAAGAATGAAAATTATATTAAAAACTGGAGCATTTACTGACAGACCAATAGAAAACAATATATCCCTCCATTGTGTCCAGTTACCATGCTAAATTACTTTAAAGCCAAAAAAAAACATGTCTGACTACCAGTGTATGACAGAGCCTAAAGGAAAGATTAAGAAGTGAGGGCGAGGGGGGTCAGGGGAGGAATCACAGCTCTCACAATGAAGAGGGTACTGTACTGTTTACACACGCAGAAATCTGCCAAGGTTGAAATGCTCTGAAGGGACAGTATCTTAATCATTCTCTGCCAGTCATATTTTAAAAATGATTCGAAGTGCCAAAACAACTCTCTCCTTAGAACATAGATGAGATTAAATATGCTTTTTATGCATTGTACAAAGGGGAAATTTTACATGAATATTACTTATGTTTGATATCATTAGCCTTCAATGTAGTTTCTTTATTTTACTTTAAAAAATTAAATAATAGTCTGTAAAAACTATCAAAATTCTGGGGAATAGAATTTAATTAAGTGGGGTTTGGGTTAATTGAGGGTTAATCAAAACCCTGTGTGTTTTACCCCTTGTAGCTTAAAATGTTTTAAAAAACCATTAATCTTTTTTCCAGGTTTAGTAAGATAAACATGTTGACTTACAATTAAACTATTGATCATGTTCTAAAACGAAAGCCTCATAGTACATCCCTTAGACCGGAGCTGACATACCACAACCCTCAGGCCAAATTCAGCTGCCCCCTGGTTTGGTAAACAATGTTTTATTGTAACATAGTCACATCTATTCATTTATATATTACCTATGGATGCTTCTGGGCTACTGAGAACTGAGTAGTTGCAACAGAAACAGGACAGCCCACAAAGCCAGAAATATTTACTGCCTGACCCTTTACATAAAGTTTGACAACTTCTGCCTTAGATGAGTGGAGGAGAATGTGATAAATTTTAATAATACTAGAACACACTTGGGGAGCTGATTTAATAATTTTCCATTGGTTAGTTTTCCTGTAATGTGCATCATTCTCTTAAGAATCAAGTGCTGACAATAAAAAATGTTAAGTAAAAAAAGTTAATTATAAACACTTAGAATATGATTTGTTAAAATTTACCTGTTTAGGACTTTTTTAAAGCATACAACCACATAAAACAAAATCTTAATATCTGTTATCCCTGTGTTATAGAATTAGAGAAATTTAATTTTATTTGTGCTTTTACATATTTTGTATATTGTCTACAATAGTGGTGTAATTTGATAATCAAAAAAAAGAAAAAGGTCAAATGTCAGATGTGGGGAACAAAGGGTTCAGGTAAAATTAAGTTGAGCAAGCATTTATGAAACATATACTATATGTAGGCCAGGTAAGTGCTAAGCACCAAACAGAATTATGTTTTGGTTAACTGGGCATTATTATACAGTTTAGATAAAAGGCAAAAAAAAAAAAAAAGAAAAGAAAAAAAGCCATCAGCAAGATAATGTCCAAATCGTGCTAAGCAGTAAATGAACATGTTGCTGCTTTGCATGGTTTGCATGGCAAGTCATGGTCCCATTCCCATCCTTCCCCACTGCAACAAATACAGCTTGAGAGGGACAAAGATGTAAGAACACAAGCCAACACAGCTATGACTACTGCCAGACACAGACCACTCTTATTCAACAGCAGATGAGGGAGGTTAACAGTTTAAGAATCTCTTAATATTAGTTCCAGTTCTAAGATAGTGATCAACTTCACAGGAAGTCACCAGCATTCAAGCATTAAACACATTTTCCAAACTGCAATTTCATTAAGTGGCAAATGAAGAGATGTTTTCAAACATCTAAGCCAGAGAAAAGTGAGCATTGAACCCTTATGTTCTACCACATCTGCTTAAAAATTTCGTAGCTTTTAAACTAAGACATGATTTTGGATAGGTCATCAGTTTAATAGATTCAAATGAATTACCATTAAAATCCTTTTCTGACTCTGTCACCTAATTGGTAAACCATCTTGAGCAAGTTACTTCTCTATCCCTCAGTTGCTGCATCTGTAAAATGGGATAATAATACCACCACTTACGTCATAGATTGTTATAGGAATTAAGTGAGTTAACACGTGTAAAAGTGATTAGAACTCTTGGCACACAGTAAACATTCAAACAGCAGCTATTTTTTGACACAATAGAGCAATGCAAAGAAAGGTAGTAAAACATTCCATATTTCCTTACCATCCACTTTTTGAACCACACAGCCTTGGTATCAACCAATGCAAGAAAGTATATCGGATCCAAAATCTTCTGTGAGACAAGATGGCTTTGATCATGTTTAACTGATAATAAAGACAAAGTACTCTCCACAATTTCTTCCATATACCTTAAAGTTTGGGAAAGAAGTGATTTTTAGAAAAAAACAAATGCTATTATATACGTAATAGTGACATTTTATATTTATGGAATGATAAAGTAATAAGTAATCTTTAGAAACATCATTTTTTAATGTTTCAGTAAATGGCAGGGGTGAAATTCACCCCCAGTTTTCTCTGCTCTAAAAACTTATGCTCTACTTCAAACACTGGCTGTCCAAATTTAACTTTCCTTTTTAGACCCACAGTTACTCTTACAACCTTATTAAAGATCTTAGAACTAAAAAGGGAAAAGTTTAAAGAACATTCAAGGAACTTGACCAAAGTAGCGAAGACCAGTAATGAAAGAACCTGAAGCTACAACATCCTCTTCTTACCTTGTTGTGATAATTAAATGGTATAAAATGGTACTTGCATAGAGCCATTCACATAGCTAATGAAAAGCTAAAAAATAAACTAGTAAGCCTTTCCCAACCACATAAATCAGTTAAGACTGTCTCTACTCTCTTTGAAATGTATGTGGACAGTAACACTCCTAATTTTATATTGGCATAAACTAGGGGGCTTACTTTTCTGGGTGTCGAATCCAGAAAGATGGAGCCTCTTTCTGATATTCATTTAGAAGACGAACCTATAAAACAGTGCATAACCGTTCTCAAGAAGTTACAATCCTTAAATATAGAATTAAACAGAAATAAAAGTATATTATAGAAAATGAATACCTTTTTAAGTAAATGGATCACATTAGGATTAGTTATATCTATGCCAGTTGAAAGAGTAGGAATATGATTTTCTCTAGAAATAAAGTGTAACTCCAAATATTTAGCTAAAAAGAAAAAATAAAAATAAGGTTATTATGCCATTCATTTACAGTGCTTTCTGCAACAGTTATTTCCTATCCATTTTCTTAAGTACAAACTTTTAAGTTTTAAAAATGATATAATAAACATACCTAAGCTTTTATAAATTTCCTTGGTCATATGTAACGGTGAAAGTGTAAACGTCTGTGCATAGAATTTTAAAATCCGGTCCTATGGAAATGAAACAAGATTTGTATCCAAGATTCTTTCATCATCTATTTTTGTAAGAATCGTTTTCTGCATAGTAAAAAACTTAATAAACCAAGACCATTCAAAAATTTCAGTAGAAATGTAACTAAAACGGTGCATTCTTGTGTTGGTTGGCAAAAAGTAAAGTCAACCAAAACTAAGAGTCAATCTAATACAGCAGTATATTGTTGTAAAATCTGGTAATAGCAGATACAGACATGGGGAGATGGGGTGAAGAAAGGAAACAATATAATTTGTTACAATTTGACACAATGTAAAGGAGCCAAACAAGGAAACAGTAGGAGTACTAGATGTAAAACAAAACAAACAATAAACCCCACTCCTTTCCAAATCCACTATTTGTTTCTGTTTTAATTGCTCACATAGGAAGATTAATCAGATTTTTAGGACTTCAATAATTTTGCCTATTCCCAAAAATATTATATTCCAAAATTTTACATTATTAAAACGTAAAGTAGAAACTACCACAATGTAAATGAATTAAATGAGATAACAGATGTAGTCAGTACCTGACACTCGTAGGCACCTAGAAATGACAGCTTATCATTTTAATTATACCAACTTTGATGGGATTGATCCTAACAGTGAAATTCAGTTTCCCATTAAAAAAATAAAATTCTCTCAAATGTTCTACTCTGAAGAAAAAACTAACCTTGACTATATCAAATATTAGATGAATACACTTACAAAAAATGGTTACCCAAGTGACTAAAAATGTATTTCAATAACCCAAGAGGTTCGTACTGAACACAGGATATTAAATATTTTGGGAAGTTTTCACAGCTGCAGCAATTGGTAAGTATTTGTCATACTTTTCGAACACTATAGGCTTCACTCAGTTACATGTAAGAGTCCTTTAGAGCAGCATTCCCCAACCTTTTTGGCACCAGGGACCAGTTTTGTGGAAGACAATTTTCCCACAGACAGTAGGGCGGGGTGCTTAAGGCCATAATGCGAGCCATGGGGAGCAGCAGATGAAGCTTAGCCGCTCACCTCTTGCTGTGCGGCCCAGTACCTGGGGGTTGGGGACCCCTGCTTTACAGTAGAAAACGAAGAAACAGAATCAAACTCAAGAATTTGGGTAAAGCATAAGTTCTAGATGAAAAGAACACCATGCCTTGTTTTCTATTCAAGTTGATTGGTTTTATTACCATTTTCCCTCTATGACAATGTCTTCCAATTTTATTGCATTAAGTATCGACACTGACTCTTGCTGAATATAATGGTCAAATCAGACCACTTACATTGACCCAGTAGGATCTTTACCATGTTTATAAAAGGAATAAAGGAAACCTATTAGACCACTATTCTGTCTTTAAGAGGGAAATTTACAGTTGTATTTCCTGTTAGAATGCCTTGAAATGTTAAAAGGTAACCCTGAAATATCTTTCCCCTTTGAAGTTCTTGAATCCTTGAGTTTTTAGAGAAGTCTGCATCACCCTCTGGGGTTAGTATGGTTGAACTGCATCCAGGTATTGGGTAATTAAACACCATTTCCCCCCTTATAAAAATAACAAACCACTTGTTTCTAAACCACTTCTGTTTACCAGTATAATTATATTTTCACTGATGGAAGAGTAATTTTAAGTAGTAAAAAGGTACTGAGTTTTATTTTTATTTGTATTAACTGTTTACTGTCTGTCTCCTCTTCTAGAAGTTCTATGAAGGCAAAGGCTTCTGTCTTGCTCAGTGTTCCCAGCATCTGAACTAGAATGATGTACACTGTAGGTATTCAGTGCATATTTGTTGAAGAGCTGGAAAAATTTTTCTACTAATACCTTAAAAAATTCTATATAAAAAAACCTTATCAATTTTAAAGCCAATTTTTTTCTTCACTGACACATCATTTACGAAGAAAAAGACACTTAAAAAAAACCTAGTTTGGGGGACTTCCCTGGTGGTCCAGTGGTTAAGACTCTGTGCTCCCAATGCAGGGGGCCCAGGTTCGATCCCTGGTCTGCGAACTAAGTTCCCACATACCACATCTAAGCCCGTGTGCCGCAACTAGAGAAACCCATGTGCCACAACAAAGACCCAGTGCGGCCAAAATAAATACATACGTACATACATAAAAAACCTAGTTTGTAGTTAAATGTGATGCTGGAATACAGTCAGGATTTTTTTTTAATCCCATATAATTACTGCACTTTTTAATATAATCTTACTTTTCAACATAGTGTTTCTGAGAAGTCATATGTGAATCATTTTTTTAATATAAAATAACTCTCTCTACTAACTTTACAGTTTTTGGAATTTTCTATATTAGTTTTATAATTCATCTCAATTATCATCTCAATTATCTTCTAAAGTGTTAGCTTTACAGTTTTCTAACTTCTCTTTTTAAGCAGTTAAGCAATCTCTAACACTTAACTGCACAGGGAAAATGCTTATTAATCCTTTAGAATAAATTGTAATCATTGTAAGTTCAAGTCTTCATGTATCATGAATTCTTTCAAAAACACACTCTTTCTTTTAAAATATTTTTCTTAATTCAAAAACATTGACACAGATACTTGGATATCCCTTTACAAGATAAAACAAAATGCATAAGCTAACATAGTCTATTATTTGGCAATGAAGTATGACACTGACCAAGCATACTTTGAATCTAATCATGACATAGTAAGTTAATTCCTTTAAAAAAAAAAATCTTGACAATTCAAAAGCTGCAGCTGAAGTTATATTTGCACTACTATTAAATATTTGAGCTACTATTAAAGAAAATTATATTCCATTTGCTTCTAGAATAGTAGGGAAAAAAAAACAGGAATTCTTAACACTTCTGTAAGCATTTCCTTACACTAAATACAGGATCAGGATCTGAAAGATACACTGTCAGTTTCTCACAGAGAGTGGTCCAGTTTTCACAGTTCAGGACATCAGATGGAGGAGCTGAACATAACGTTTGCAAGCCTTCATATCTCACCTATAATTTTTTAAAAGAATTTTTATTAATACTCAGCCACCAAAATAATAGCAATTCTCCAAATATTTAACAAACATTGAAAGGCAGAGTCTGGATAACTGCTTTAAAGAGCCAATGGAAAATCAGAGGCCCTTTTATAAAACAATTCTTAATTCATTTTTTAAACTGTTAAGCAGAGAAACTAAATAGTGTTTTAATTTTTGCTTTACATAAAATAACCTAACTATATTAGGAGATTCTAGGTCACACGTCTAAGGGGAAGAGGAGAAGGGATGGTAGCCAAATCTGAATCACCAGAATAAGGTATTCCAGTGTCTCCTCCATAGACTTTCCTCACTTGAACAGACCCCCATAGGTGGTCCTACAGTTTGAGGACTTTAATTCTAACACTGCCCAGTTATGTCCCTGGTGAAGCATTCCCATTCTAGGATATATGAACAATTCTCACAAAACAATTAATTTGAACTTGTTTTTGCTGCTACACCATATTTTCTGACCTTCTAACCACTGATACAGGGGGAAAAAAAGTGATTCAGCAATGTGATGCAAAACTGAATTTCTGAATTTTCACAGAAATCTTATTAATCATTCTTCTCAAAATTCAATCAGAATTCACTCAAGACAGTATGACCCAAGGGACAGCAGTGGCAAATAGCTCTACTCCAATCGTAAGTGGAATAAAGCTTCTCCCCCACTCACTCTCCAGCTAGTGAGTAATAACACACTGATTCCGACCTGTTCCTCAAAATTTGGTTGTTCCTCAGCTGAAATAACTGAAACCTAGTGAGGGGGGAAAAAAAAATGAAGAGTCAAAGAGCTAAGACCTTAGGACACCAAGCCCTCGGAATGTGTCAAGGTGTCAGTTTTCAGGGTGTCAAGTTTTAGGTGAAACAAATAGAATACACATGTGTTTAAAAATGTCTATATATTCATATGAAAAACTCTTAAATACAATTTTATTTGGGATAGGCATTAGGGGGACTATGAAGAGAGTTTAAAAATATTAAGTAAATTTCTCCTTTTCAGTTAATTTTTAGGACAAAACTCCATTAACAATTTACTATTTGCAGAAGTAGAACAAAGGTTTCTGAACAAGTATAGATTTCCAAATAATCCACTTAAACTAAAGACAATAATATTGTTATCATATAAAGTCAGGTTCCATTGCCAATCTGTTGAAACATTTACTAAAACCTAGAAAATAAATCAGAATGCGAAATGCTGAGAGGAAAAAAAAAAAATCAGTGGGAGTAAATCATAGCTATTCACTTAATTTAAAATGAAAAGTTGAAGAAAAACAATGTATTTCAAAAACGAGACCAAATGGCAAGATATAACAGACGTCTGAGGTACTTCAAAAATCCTATCATTTTCTATTTCAAGTGAAACAGACTGACTTTCAAATGAAATAAAACTTCATAAACAGTAATTTATACAATTATTACAATATAAAGAGGCTCAATTCAATAAAATTGCTTTTTAAAAGTATTTTCTAATAAATGAACACGTGTCAAAGTTGCTCACGTTTTCCAGAAGTAGAAAGAGCATTAAATGAAGATTTTTTTCTTCAAAGAAATCACTAAAATATCACATACAAAGCAACAGTGAAGGAACAGTTTGGGAGAAACTGCTCATAAATTCATCCTTGAAAACTGAAACTAGAAATAAAAATTTCCTCTTACAAACTGTGAGAACTCTCTAAGGAGAGCCTCTCTTACTCTGTGACTTTTCATTTCAAGACTAGAAAGTCTAGCAGGGATATCAGTCTAGAACTGCCATGATATTAAAGGACTATCTTCAAGAGAAATAATCCAGCTGCTACTAATTATAATCTATTACATATATATATATATCTGACTGAACTTGACAGTTATCCTTTAAAATTACCTCTTTAGGTTGCCCAGGATCCAACTGGTCTAAAATCAACTGTAATTTTCCTTGACAAAATTTATAACTCTGTAACACAATTAACAGAACATTAATTCTTTCATTCATTTAGTAGACTTTTAGAAGTATTGTTATAAATGATTTTTCATATAACTCCAAGCACAAAACAGATTCTGAAACAAGAGAAGGGAATGATCTATTTTGATTTAGCGGCAAACTTAGAATTTTTGTATCCCAAGGCATTTAAATGAAACTTAATGTCCCAGTAGGACAGTGTACTTTCATGTATATGAGGTTATCATTTGCTGAGCAATTGCAACATGTAGAACATTATAAGACTCAAAAGATATTAAGCTAAAAATGTTTTGTACCCAGGAATCTGAGATGTATGAAACAAAGGTAAAACAACATAAACAAATAAGAAGGCACTGATGGTAACCTAAGCATAGCTACGATGCTGCTTGAACTTTTCTGTTCCTTTTCTTTCCTGTGCTTCTCCTTAAACTTTCTCCATGTCTCCTCTTAGGTGAAGAATTCCTAAAGTAAAAACTTCCATCTAGAAAAAAGTTTAGAGTAGACCATAAGCTGTTTTAGAAAAGGAATCTTCTTCTTGCCAAAGCAATTAAATAATACCTTAAATAACCGCCTAAAAATAAAAGCTGCCGTTATTATGTAACAAGCCTCGTACTACCTCAATTCACAATGACTCTGAAGTATGAGAAATCTGAAAACCAAGTCACCCAGCAATCAGAACTCAGATTCCCATCTTCATTAGAGACCCTCTTCTCTTCACTGTCTATACTCTCTTGAGGTGTTCTCATCTAGTTCTTAAATACATCACAGTGACTCAAATTTGTCAGTCACTTCATCTCCAAGGTAACATATATAATTATCCTTTCAACACTTCCCCTGGATGTTTAATAAGCACCTCAAACTTAACATATCCAAAATAAAACTCTTGATTTTTTTATTCCAAACCTGCTCCTCCCTCAAACTTCCCCATCTTGGTAAATAGTTCTACCATCCATCCATATTTTGTCTTAAGTCAAAAATAGGAGTCAATCTTGACTCCTTGCTTCCTCTCATTTCATACATCCAATGCCATGACAACTCCCAAGTTTCACATATCATAACTCTAACTACCCATTGCCACTTCACTGCTAAAACCTTAGTTGACACCATCATCAACTCTAGACTACTTAAATTCATCCTAACTGGTCTCCCTGCTTCTGCTCTTAATCTCATCCTCCTCTACCCCATCATCCATTCTCTAGCAATAGACAAAGCTTCTCAAAATTATAGATCAAGTCTCTTTATCTCCCTTACTTCAACCCCACAAAAAGACTTCTTGCTTTACTCAGAATAAAATATAAAAGTTTGACTTACACGATCTGGCCCCTGCCTATTTAACTTTCTCTCATACCACTCTGCCCTCTGCCATGCAGGTTTCAGTCATGCTGGCCTTTCTTTCCTCCATCCCTGGAAGATGCCATGCCCACTCTAGCCTAAGAACCTCTGCCATTGCCATTCCTGCTGCCTTGCAATGCTATTCTTCTAGAGCTTTGCATGGCTGCCTTCCTATCACTTAGAATTTGGTCTTTTTCACTATAGTATCCTCAATACCTGAAACAGTGCTGGATACAGAGTCGGCACTCAATATACATTTGTTAAACTCGAGAATGACTCCATAGCCAGTCTTCCTACCATGTTACATTGTCTCTAACAATACAGGGTACATATTGCCACTCGATAACAAACCCAAAACAGCCTGATATTTTCAGATCCTTCAACATAAATTTTCTTAAAAAGCCTTAAAAATGTCCTCAGTTTTACTCCTTTCTAAAGGTATATAGTTCATTGGGCATATACCCAGAGAAAACCATAATTCAAAAAGACACATGCACCCCAGTGTTCACTGCAGCACTATTTACAATAGCCAGGTCATGGAAGCAACCTAAATGCCCACTGACAGACGAACAGATAAAGAAGATGTGGTTCATTTACACAATGGAACATTACTCAGCATAAAAAGGAATGAAACTGGGTCATTTGTAGAGACGTGGATGGACCCAGAGACTGTCATACAGAGTGAAGTAAGTCAGAAAAACAAATATCATATATTAATTAACGCATATATGTGAAATCTAGAAAAATGGTATAGATGAACCAGTTTGCACGGCAGAAATAAAGACACAGATGTAGAGAACAAACGTATGGACACCAAAGGGCGAAAGCGGGGGTCCGGGGGGAGGAGGTGATGGGTGGCGGTGGGATGAATTGAGAGATTGGGATTGACATACATACACTAACATGTATAAAATAGAACCTGTATATAAAAAAAATTAAATTAAAAAATAAAGTATATAATTCAACTGCTGAAGTCTGTATATACTACTTTTTAAAATTAGAAGAACTGTATATTAAATAATAGAGCTTTGAGTTTTCATTATACAACAATTAAAATACTAAAATGTATGAGTGGTAACTACTAAATAAAATGTAAGTATATATAAATGCAACTTGTCTTGTCTAATGGGAAAAAAGTATACATAGACAACACACGATATCTTACATAGTATATATATACATATATAAACATTAAGATATATGTTGTATATATATATAGAAGTATATATGTCCATATGTGTATATAGTATGCATATAAGTATATAAAGTACATATACACACTCGTTCTACTGCTAATTACACAAGCTCTTTTCTTTAGCCTGGCCCTTTTGCCTCTTGTAAAATTGATTTCTTCTGGTCCTCCCACTTCCACTATCATGACTTTTATCAGATTATCATCTATGTCTAAAATGTCCTGCCATCCAGCTCATTAGCAAATAAGGATATCAAGGACATGAATTTTAATCAGACAGAAGGTTAAGCCAGGTTTTAAAATTCTAACTAGCTATGTGACCCTGGAATCTTTAACCCCATCCTCAGTTTTCACATCCACTTCCTAGCATCACTGTAAGAATTAAAAGGGAAAAATGTAAAGTCTTTTTGCTTTATCATTATTAAATTTTAAAATTTGAAGTAAATCTCAAATTTACTTCAATCAGGGAATTTTCTATCTGAAAATAGAAAACTGAGTCCCCCCCTACCTACTGCCTATTCAAGATCTATAAATATAATTCATTGATTTCCATAGATTTCCATTCAGCTTCTTTTCTAAAAGAGAAGTCACGTTGTACAACAGCCCTGGTAAATGCAGAGTCAGATACTGTTTGAACATTCGCAACTACAGGAGTTCATATTTGGTGAAACAACCAATATTATGTCAAGTAGCAGTCAAAAAAGATAATACTTAGATCTTAAAATTCATTTGCTTAAATGCTCCCCCTGAAAAAGACTTTTTTTTTTATCTCTTTATGATCAATACCTCAGGCAAGCAACCCTTACTTTGAAAATGTCTTTGCTTTTTACTTCACAAAAATGATCGCAACTAATCAGCATGATGATCCCTCAACTTCCCTCCTCTTACTCTCAACATTATTCTGTGGTGAACAGTTAACCACCAAATCCAAAGATCTTTTCTTAGTCCTCATCTTATTTGACTTCCCTCTAGCCTTCATCCCCCCCTTAACCTCCTACCCAGTGCAATATGGTTTAGTACCCTTTCTAACCCATTCTTCCATTTCTGTCTGTCCTCTGAAATGTGTTTCCTAAGGTCTTGCTTACTTAGGTGGCTTAAGTAGCAACATCTCTGCACAGATGACTCACGTTGTTATCCCCAACATTTCTACCAAATGAATCCTGCATGTTCAACTACCTGCTACACCACTGGGATACCTTACTGGTGTCTCAAATTCAATACGTATACCCAACAACAACAACAACAAAGAATAAAAGAAGAACCCACCACATTCTTCTCCACATCTAATTCCAGACTTGGTTCATAACATCATAGTCTCCCAGCCACTTTGGCTTAAAAAAACATAACTAGACCTTTAACTTCTACTTCCACTTTGCACTACTCCCTCCAAAACATCTCAAAAGTCGAGCTTAATGATCCTACTTCTGCAATAATTTCACATCAGTCTCTATTCCTACAAAGCCTCCTCAGTTCAGGTCCTCATTACTTTTTACTTAACTACCATGATAGCCTTCTAACTTATCTCCCTACATCCACTTTCTCCCCATCCCATGCCCTTCTGCATCCAACTGTTAGGTCTGACGCACACTTTCCTGTTAAGAAACCTAAAATGATTTCTCTCAAATTACAAAACAATTCAATTTAGCTTTTGAAGTCATTCATTTATTCCTCAAATATTTATTCGGCATCTACTATGTGTCAGACACCTACTATATTACCAGGCACTATGATTTTATAGCTAGAAACAATAAATAATGATTAAGATATAATCCTTACCCTTACTCCATAAACTGCCCTTAATCTAACCAATTTACTCCCTGCAAACTCTGTCCTAACCCTTCACATAAACTACTCAGAGCTTCCCAGATATGCCACATTCTTTGTTGATGCAGAAATTTTGAACTTTCCCTTGTCTGAAATACTTTCCTCTATAGCTCTTGGATATTCTTGGTTATAAGGACTCGTCTTCGGATTCCCATGACACATTACTTCTACTTGCAACTTGGTTATTTATGTACATATCCTATCTCTTTACTCTCAAGTAAGCTCCTTGAAAAAATAATGTATATCTGATTAATCTTTGCAATTTTACAGTGCCTGGCACAAGATATTGTACATAGCATATGCCCAATACATATTTGTTGGTTGAATATGTATCCAAGGAGTTGAAGTCCCTTAATTCTACCATGTTTGTCTTTCCTCTCAGGTAATAATGCATATTAGAAAAGCATAGCCTTTAGTAGTTATCTGATTGGAGTAGCCTCATTAATATGCTTACTACCCTATAAGATTCCTTTGTCTTCTGAAACATAGTACAAATTACTCTTAAAATGTTACTTAAGCAATGAAATACTACACTAGAAATGAGAATAAGTCTAATACCTACCTTAAAGTTTACCTATAGAGTTTTTTAACATTTCTGTGTGTTATTGTGTATCATTGGATGGACAAATTTCCATTGCAACTAACTATAATAATTTATTGATACTTAACTGGAACATGTAGAAAACGTGTTCCATTGACTACAACAGAGTTGTTAAAATATTTAGAACAGCTGAAAATATCAGATTAAAAATTCCTGAGGGGAGCAGTGTCTGCCAACTTGATTGGTAAAGCAACACAAAACAGACCTGTTGGTGATATCAATATAGGTAGATAATTCCAAAAGGAAAACATTTTTAGACATATTTACGTGTGTGAAAGTATAAACCAAGCAAATAATTTCTGAGCAAATGCTACAGGGAAAAGAGCAAGAAGTAGAATAGGTTGATAATCTAAGATGGATTTTGGTCCTACTGTAGGATCATAAGGATCCTAATTAAAGGTCTTTAGATGCTAAAATAAGATTTGTATACATTCCTGTCACATTCAGTATACCTAAAGATAGTGAACATAAGATGCATTCTGTAACTTTTGTTGTTTTAAAGAGATATATTCACTTTATTACAACATATATTGAAGAATATTCACATTAGTCAATAACTACACTTTAAGTTCAAAAATCATACCACCCTCAAATTACTCTAGAAATCTCTATTTAAATATCTGGTTTGTAAACTATATAAACCATTGAAATACAACTAGTCAAAGAAAGACAACTATTACTGTTGTTCAAACAAAGAGCTATGGGAAATAAAATATATAAATATTAAACCTAATGATTCTTTAGGCTTTAGTATGTGTAATTGTATAATGATTTCTTTCCTGTTCTTACAAAAGAAAAAGAACCACCACCCAGTGCTGATGATAATAACAGCAAACATTTATATAAGAGCTTAATATGAGCCAAGTACTGTTCAAAATGCTTTACACACATTAAATCTGCAAGGCAACCTTATAAGAGTAATATTATTACTATCTCCTCTATAAGTTAAGAAAATTGAGGCACTGAAAGAGGTTAAGAAGCCAAAGCCCACAGCTCATCAATGGCACAGCCAGAGTTTGACTTGTTTCCAAGATTTGGAATGAATTAGCTTCATGTAGAATAGTTTTTCAAAATTGTAGTGCATCTAAAACTTCTTAAAGTTATGAGCCCACCCTTCATTAAGCCTTAAATACAGAACAAAGTTATTAATTCAAAACAAAAATAAGGTTTTAAAAATATTTTCAAATGATAAAGTTCTTAATTTCCTAGATGTTTAAATAATGTTTTAACAAAAAAAGAACTTCTGCACTTTTCTTTAAAAGTGCTACCATTGAGAAATAGCAAAAATCTATCAATATTTAAAAGTATAAAGAAACTTAGGTATTCATAAAGATATTAGCATTGTTAATCAGAGAAATTAGTTTTTCTGGTGTCAAATTGTCTCAAGACATTACTATTAAACAAGCAAGCAAAGAAAGCTCACACCTGCACCTACCCAGTTCTTCTCCCAAACAAGCCACCTGCCTCAAGCTTAACTCTAGGCAGCTGCATTACCAATACCACCGTGTTTTTTTTTTCCTACTCTCAGCTGCCTTTCCCTTTCCCTTCTACATTTTTAGGATTTTAGGTTCCTATCTTTTTCTGTTTATAAGACAAATAATAATAATAAAAGTCTTATCAATTAAGGGTAGCTCGAGATGGAGGAACTTCTGAATAGTAGTTTGGGCTGTGGCTATCCTACTGTTCTGGCCCATGCTGCTGAACAAGAGATGAGAATCTTGTAATTCCTCAGCAGTAGTATGACATCCTCAAAAGCAGAATTCCTCACCAAAAAGAGCACTGTAAAAACTTTAAAGATTTTAGGAGAGGCCAGAAAAGGGGCTGAACTCAAGATATTCTAAGATTTGAGAAGTTAGGGTAAAACGTAAATTAGAGTGGTTGATAGCACAGCACATACTCAGAGACAGGGGAAAGGCCTCAAACCCAATAAAAGGAAAAAGCTACTCAAGAAAAGTCTTACTGGAAGAATTCAAAACCTAGCAACAAGATGGAATTCAAATTGCTCCCAGGAGGCAGTTCAAACACAAAGCTTCTTTTCCAGGAAGTAAAAAACAGAAAAGATCCTGGCCTTCAGCTGAACAGGTAGCAACAATGGCAAGATATTAGTTTCCTCACTGCTACTGTAACAAGTTACCATAAACTTAGTGACTTAAAAAAACACAAATTTATTATCTTACAGTTCTAGAGGTCAGAATACATTGGGAGAGCTGTGTTCCTTCTGGCTCCTGGGGAGAATCTATTTCCTTACCTTTTCCAGCTTCTAGGGACTGCCTGCATTCCTCGGCTCATGGACTACCTTCTGTCTTCAAATCCAACAATCACATCACTCCGACATCTACTTCAGCCTGCGCAGCACCTTCTCTGCCTCTGACCCTCCTGAGTCTCTCTTATAAGGACGCTTGTGATTACATCCGGCTCACCTGGATAATCCAGAATAATCTCCCCATCTGAAGATCCTTAATTTAATCACATCAACAAAGTCCCTTGGGCCATGTACGGTAACAGGTTCATAGGTTCTGGGTATTAAGACATGGATGTCCTTGAAAGGGCTGTTGTTCTGCCTACCATAGGTACCAAAGGATGGGCTTCAGGGGGAGGTTACCATGAAAGTAAAGAAACAGTAAATTCCTTAAATAGGTTCACATCATGAAAGAACAGCTGGTGACTGTTATCCTAAACTCACCTTCTCCATACAAAGGGTACATCTTGGGGTTCCCTTAGAACGTAATAAAATATCGATAGTTTGCACACTACAAAAAAGCATAATGTAATGCCTGTGCCATATTACAACTGAATACTGTCAGGGAAGAGAAAGAAAAGCTGCAAGAGGAAAGGATATTAACTTTGAAAGATTAATGTATATTAGAGGTAATCCTCTAATCTTCCAGCAGTAGAAAATGACCCATAGAAGCTTAGTTAGAAACCATACAGGACTAGAGCTGGGAAATTTCTATTTGAGTATGTCTCTCAGTGGTATCCATTTCAACATATCCTTCAAGAAATAGCAACAATAATAAAAGCTAACACGTACAGAGCAGCAGCAATTATTAACTCAGTTAATCTTCTCAACAGCAGGATGAGGTAAGTGATATTATCATTCCCATTTCAAAATGAAAAACACTATGGCAGGGAAGTTAAGACACTTGTCTAAGGTCACACAGCTAGTAAGTGGTAGAACAAAGGTTTGAACCCAAGAAGTCTCCAGGTTGTGCAGCACAGAACAAAGACAACAGACTCTCAAGGGGAAGAGACCAGGCTTAAATTCACAGTGGAATCCTAAGTAGCAACACGAGTTGTACCTATTATTATAAGCCTCACTTTTTTCTGTAAAGTAGGCTGGTAACACCTATAGTGAATATAAAGCCAAGCAAAGGGACCAATATATGGCAGCAATCTCAATAACAGATATATAGTATTATTATTTTTATCTTTCTAGCATTATTTTGCAGACGTTTTCCAGGTTTAATCACAGTGCCAAATGCTTTCAGTGAATGCTCTGCTCACAACTATAGTAAAAATCAGCCAACTTTATTCTTTAATATGCTCAAACTTACACAAACAGTCTCCAAGGCAGTAATGTCCAAAGTTTTTCAATACTGGGTCAGAAATCCATACACAATCAGGATGCAATGTTTAAAATAACAAAGAAATAAAGCCTATTCTATTCACAAAATACAAGTGTTCTAATATCAAAACAGCAGCATCAAAATTGTTTACTGAATACTATTCATAGAACAATTCAGTTTTTTTAAAGCCCAATGCAAGTAACATCAATTTTGAAGGCATCAATAATAACATCAATATTTAATGGAATGAATGATATATTTTCAGAGATCCTTTCAATTCTGAACCTATTAATTCAGCCTCTCTTCAGTCAGTTACATGCAAGAGAGTCTTTTTTCACTAAACAAAGGCATACCCAAACATCTTAGAGTTTGGCCACACTGAAAGAGCTTTCAGGACAGTTCTGGCATTCATCTGCTTTTTTCCAAAGGCCCAGGGATCCCACACCTTGTTGGTGGGCATAGTTCACTTTCAATTCAATTAGTTGCTTCTGACACAAAGTCATATTCATAAGGCAGGCACTTGAAAATGCAGATATACGCTGTGGACATTCCAAAGGAAGCCATATAAACTCAAAGCATGATCCTTCTCAAGAATCAAAACAAAATAAAAAACAAGAATATCTTCTGAAAGTATGACTCCATTTCTACCAATGCTGTGAATTTCTTCAAAAATCTATGATTCTATGACTGGAAATAAGTTGGTGCTTAGCTAGCACCTCTTAACTGCCAGCTACTCAATCAATCCTATTGAGATCTGAATAGCTGTACTTCTTAGAACAAATTAACAGTGCTCCACTTTTTTTCTCTTGTGGTTTGATTTCAGTGTGTACACATGGTTCATCAAATAACTAAGAAAGTATAATCTTATGATCCCTCAGAGTCCTAAAGTTGGGTTTTTCTGTGCCTTTCATTTCCAGAAAGTCCTTGATCTGAAGAAGCAGCTCAGTAAACCTACTGAATAAGCCAGCTGATTGTATTAAGCTAAACTAAAATCTCTACGGCCCAGCTTCTTCCAAAGAGTACATCAACAAGGGATGATTAAGAGCCAAAACATGAAGAAAATTCACAATCTTTGTCACTTCCTTCCTCACATCAGATAATTAACCTGACTTGTAAAATTTAAAACTCAGCACAATATCTCCTGCTAAATGATGCAGTGATAACATTTACATTCTGCTTTGACTAATTCCAAAGCCATTTTTCCTTCAAAAGTGCAGTCTCAACTGTGACTAATACACACACTTATTTCAGGTTTCACCCAAACTCCACAAATCCCCTTTTGCTCTATGTTTAGGATCTACGTTATAGTTATGTCCCTATGTTAGAACTAATTAGGTGAAAATGTTTCACTAAAAATATCAGGTAGGATTCACACGAAGGTCAAACAGATTCCATTTGGCTTGAAATTTTCTGTGTGGAATTTCATGGTGCATGCATGGGCTCTACTCTATCTAGTTTCCTTTGTCTTCTATTAGGACTAATCTAGACATTGGTCTTTCCCTTAGCTCTGCTGAAGCCAAAAGACAAGGATTCCAATAACCTGGAAAGATAAAATATAAAACCTCAAATCTTTTGACTAAAAAAAAAACAATGTGTTAAAACTAACAATTCACAGCAACTTTCACAGAAGATAAATAAGGGAAATGTTTTATCTCCATATTTCATCTGTAATGTAGTTAAAATTTGATTAATAAGGATTAATTGGGAATAAGATCTTTTAACTAAAGTTTAAGCAGATTTGTTTCAAGTGTTATTATTTTTTTAATCCAAAATCCACTAGTTTATTTCCTTACCTCATTAATAATTGTTCAGATATAATTCACTGAACATATAATTCTAGAAGATGTTATTTCATGGACTAAATCTTTAATATTAGATTATGTTATTGTTTATTATTCTTCTGAATCTTAACACTAGAAAGCAGAAAAAAGTCTAGCTAATAAAGAATGTATTGAAGGTAATGATTATTAAACACCATTTCAAGACATAAATGCAAAACTAAACAACACACCTGATTGAATGACGAATCACTATCAGAGCAATTGTCTGTGCAGTAACTATTGCTTTTCTCCTTTTGGATTTTTTTCTGCCTTTCTTGACTTCGCATTTCATCTTCTTCAAACTTGTTGATCATAGATTCCACCACTATCATCATGATGTTCTTCAGGGAATGCATCATTTCTTTGTATCTTTAATTCAAAGCAATCTTTGTAAGAGAAAGGCTATTAGCACAGGTTAAGACATTCAACTAAATTAAACTACCTGATTATTTTTTTCTTGTAAAGTCCCTTTAACAAACAATTCTAAAGAGAAAAGTCAGTTTTTCTGAACGAACAAATGGCACAACAGAATTCACACAACAGGAAAAAAAAATTAATAGGGAATCTAAAATGTGTTATTTCCCAAGTTTTTCCATCTGGTTACACGAACCATGGCAGTAAAATTAAAAGAATCCAAGGCAAGATGTTCCAATGGCATAGATTCCAGTAATTAGCAACAAAGTCAACTATTAATATCAAACTACCAAAACCCAGCCTACTTTACACATCACTTTTATTCCTTTTTTTAATTTCTCTTTCTCTATCCTCCCTTCCTCTATTTTCTTTGCTTCCCTTCTCTCCTGCCTATAATTTATATGTATAGGCGTCCATCACCACAACTAAGACCTAAATAAGTATTAAGAGATCAGTGGGTCCTTTCAAACAGAGGCTAGAGAACCCGCTGTCAGAGATGTTAGGAAAAGGATTCCTGAAATTAGTAGAAGTTTGAACTGGATAATTTCTAAGATCCCTTTCAGCTCTAGCGGGTCTAAAAATATATATTTTTAAAAAACTTATAATAAATTTCTCCATTTATTAAGTGCAAACTCTCAAGCATCCATACTAACATTAGACTGAGATCCTCCAAAACCCTACAAATAGAATTTCAGAGCTAGATGGAAACAAAAATAATCTAGTCTACCCTTTATTTTACAAATGAGGAATATGAGACGTGAACTACTGAAATTTCTATATTTAAAACAAAAAGGCATAAAGATTTAAATAAACATAGTGAATAAAGTACTAAATTTGGAATCAGAAAACCTGGATTAGAAACCTGACTACTTTACATACAAGCTCTGTCATTATAAATAAGTCTCTTTTTCCTCAACTATATATGAGATAAAAAGAATACAATCTAGGAGCACTCTTCTATTTACTAGATGGGATGTTGCCCAACTTATAAATCACTGAATAAAGCCATTTAGATCTTCAAATTAAAAAAAAAATACAATCTAGCTGATCTAGTTCACATAGCCATAGCAAGAAATAAATGAGAATATATATCTGAAAGTTCTTTGTAAATATGAAGCATGATAATATGTATGTTTATTGTTTATCATTATAATACTGGAAATAACACTAGAAAATAAGCACAGAAACTTCCCTTTCTTTATATTTCTGGTTAATGCATCATATTAACTACATAAATCAGGGAAAGGATACTTCTCTCATAGAAGTAATATAATCATGCTGGGGGATTTGGCTAAAAATAGTGGACTGAGTTTTTAAAGTTTAAAGAAATTTTTTGGGACTTCCCTGGTGGTCCAGTGGTTAAGACTCCATGCTCCCAATGCAGGGGGCCCAGGTTCAATCCCTGGTCGGGGAACTAAGATTCCACATACCGCAACTACTGAGCTTGCGTGCTCTAGAACCCATGCACCGCAACTAGAGAGCCCATGTGCTGCAACTACTGAGCCTGCATGCTCTAGAGCCCACATGCCGCAACTAAAGAAGCCCGTGCACTGCAACGAAGACCCAGCGCAGCCAAAATAAATTAATTAATTAATTAAAAAAAAAAAAGAACTTTAAAGAAATTTAAAAATATATTTTAAATTATATATTATATACATTATATATTATTAAATATATGTGATTTCTATATGTAATTTAAAATACATTATATATTTAATATTATTTAACAATATATAATTTATATATTATATAACTATAAGTAAATTGAATATAATACATATAGCTATATATGTACATATTTTTAAAGTCCCAGAAATTATGAGAAAACACAAAAATATTAAAAGAAAATTAGAATACATTAGGAACGATACAGAGGGAAAACACATACAGAAAAGAACCGCTATAGAGGTGAGAAACAGTCCAGGGAAAATTCAAGTTTAAAGTAAAGGGATATAAAGAGCAAGAAGGGTAAACAACATTGTTAATTAACTATAATCCAATATAAAATAAAAATTAAATTAAAAAAAAAAAAGAAGCAAGAAGTAATTGAATCCTAAGACACTCATTAGACTAACTGGTGAAGTACATATAGGAACTGAGTGAGGAGGCCCCAGCTTCCTCCTCTACACATTCTGAGCACCAAGAAACAGGGAAGTATAATGATGCCCCAGTAGCAATCAATAGCTATCCACCAGAGCTGCTCTCCCCTTCCACAGTAATTGGATTATAGCTGGGAATAGGAGTAAACTACACTCCCCAGACTCCGTTCCAGTTAGGTATAGCCATGTGAAGAACATAAACTCCTGTCCCCTTAAAACTTACAATATAGTGATTTAATAAAGGAATATAAAAGTAAATCTCAGGGGGAAGGGTGGGGGGAAGGGACAGTTAGGGAGTTTGAGATTGACATGTACACACTGCTATATTTAAAATGGATAACCAACAAGGACCTACTGTACAGCACAGGGAACTCTGCTCAATATTATGTAACAACCTAAATGGAAAAAGAATTTGAAAAAGAATAGATACATGTATATGTATAATGAATCACTTTGCTGTACACCTGAAACTATCACAACATTGTTAATCAACTATACTCCAGTATAAAATAAAAAGTTAAAAAAAAAAAGTAAATCTCAATGATTTACAGGATAAGAGTAAGGGTAATAAAAATCCATAGAAAATCTGTAAGTTTCATTTTAGAAATACTTCCTCCAGAAAACATAAATTTCTTGAAACCACAAACATTAATTCTTCTGCAAGAAATATCAGCAAACTAGCTAAAGGTAGATAAAAGAATAATACTTTTAAAAAAACCAAAAAACAAAAAACTAGAGTAAGGTCCTGAATATCAAGAGTTAAATAAACTAGAACTCAGTAGCAACTGCAGATTTGAAAAAGCCAAGGATAGAATATGGACACCATTCAGAAGATTCCTTCATACTCCAAGAAGTTAAAATAAGAAAAAGCTCTAAGAGGTAGTGAAAAAAACCATACCAATTAACAATGAAAATACACATTGCGAGTACTTCCACTTATATATATGAGAATGTATGATAGATCCTACAAATGAACTGTTTCATGTGCAAACCTCTATTTAAAAAATAAATATCAAAATGTTTAATTAGGAAAGCAATTTGAATTATTAGAGTAAAAATGTTTTTAATAAATGTACTGTTGCCACATTAGCCCTAAGTAGTTTCTAAAGAATCACACAAAAAAAAGAAAGAAAATAATACTCTGAACAACTTAAAATCCTTCATCCATGATTCACAAAGCAGAAGACATTCATTAAGACATTTAAAATCTTTTTGAGGTAATTATTGTTGTATTAACTTTTACACATGAATTAACTAAAACACAAGAAAATTAAATGTCTTACCCAGAGACAAAAAGTAATTTCCTAACAATCCCATGTAAAACTTTGCTTTAGCATTAAAAAGCTTTCATTTTCTGACTAATGAAGAGTTTTAGTCCTCCTTTTAGAATAAGCTTAATGATATTGTCAGAAATAGACTACTAGTAATTATAATAAAGTAGTCCCTCCTTATCTGTGGTTTCGCTTTCCACAGTTTCAGTCACCCACAGTCAACCGTGGTCTGAAAATATTAAATGGAAAATTCCAGAAATAAACAATTCATAAGTTTTAAATTGTCTGCTGTTCTGAGTAGGTGATGAAATCTCGAGCCATCCAGCTGCCCAGCATGTAAATCACCCCTTTATTCAGTCCTGCCTGTTAGTCACTTAGCAGCCATCTGGCTTATCAGATCTACTGGTCAAGGTATCCCAGTGTTTGTGGTCAAGCCATCCTTATTTTACTTAACAATGGCCCCAAATCGCAAGAGTAGTGATGTTAGCAATTCAGATATTCTCTTACTATGCCTAATTTATAAATTAAACTTTACCATAGTTAGGTATGTATGTACAGGAAAACCCATAGGATTTAGTACTATCCATGGTTTTAAGTATCCACTGGGGTCTTAGAATGTATCCCCCTGGAGGAAAGCAGGGATACTGTATTATCCAAAGATGGAAGTGGCTCTAGTTTTGTTTTTTCATCAAATCAGGAAATAAGAAATCTTGATCTCCATGGCTTTTTACTTAATATATATTGTGGTTAGAACTTGCTGAACTTATAAATAGCTGCACACTGTCACTTTGTTCATAACATATTTAAACAATCAGTTGTCACAAGGGGAAAGAGGTCCCATCCAACATCATAAAGAAATGTTTAACAATTTCAAAATAAATCAGATATAATTTTTAAAATATAATAGGTAATATAAGCTCAGGTATATATTTCAATTTTTCTACTACTTGAAAGAGGGGCTATATCTCAAGCTTCAGCACCTGCCTTCAAACTGCAATAGGAAGCAACCATGATGGTCCAGCACGGAAAGAAACCAGATGCCAAAGGCACTTAAAAACATCACATAAATCCAAGTCCACAGTCTAGAATTAACAAAGTAAATGTCATGTGTCCAAATCAACACCAAAAATAAATTTTGGGGATCCAAATTTTAAAAGTTTTACTGTGTATAAAAATTATGTAAAATTTTTATCAGAATAAAAAATCATTGCAATCTAGCTTCAGAAAGCAATTTTTAACATTAGATAACATTAATATGCTACCTACCCTAAGAATTAGAAACTAAATAGAGCTACACTAATAAGTATGAATTAAGGAGAAACTAGAAATTTATGCTCTCTACTTGCCCATTCTGCCCTTTATAGCCCTAAAGAGTCTTCTGTTATGTTACATTTCACGTGGAGCAAGGGTGGGTGTCGGGGGAGAACCAGACCTTCAATCATCAATCATATGTCAGTGTTGAAAGATAATTAAAATGAGAAATACCTAAGTAGCTGAGTTTAAACATGAGAAGGAAATCTCTAATCTTCTTTCATCTCAATTACTGCTCTGTATTAAATTGTTTTCTGAGTGAGAGTCAGGCATTTTGTCATGCTATCTCACTGCTCAAGAACTCAGAGTGGCTGAGACCTAAAAAGAGTGAAGAAGCATTAGGAACAAGACAAGGATGTCCCCTCTCCCCATTGATTTTCAACATCCTACTGGAAGTCCTAATTAATGCAATAAGACAAGAAAAGGAAATAAAAGGCAAACAGATTGGGAAGGAAGAATAAACTGTTCGCAGAAGACATAATCATCTATGCAGAAAATCTGAAAGAATTAACCAAAAAACTCCTAGGACAACTAAGTGATTATAGCAAGGTTGCAGGATACAAGGTTAATATACAGAAGTCAATCACTCTCCCACATACCAGCAATGGACAAGTGGAATTTGGAATTAAAAACATAATACCATTTATATCAGCACCCCCCAAAATTAAACACTTAGGTATAAATCTAACAAATATATATAAGATCTATACAAGGAAAACTATAAAACTCTATTGAAAGAAATCAAAGAAGAGCTAAATAAATAGAGAGACAGTCCATGTTCAAGGATTAAGAAGACTCAATTCTTTTCAACTTGATCTACAGATTCAACACAATCCAAATCAAAATCCCAGGAAGCTATTTTGTAGATATCAACAAAATTATTCTAAAGTTTATATGAAGAGACAAAAAACCCAGAATACCCAGCACACTACTGCAGGAGAAGAACAAAGTTAGAGGACTGACACTACCCAACTTCAAGACTTACTATAAACCTACAGTAATCAAGACAGTGTGGTATCGGCCAAAGAAAAGATAAATAGATCTGTGGAACAGAATAGAGAGCCCAGAAATACCCTTAAGTATAGTCAACTGATCTTTGACAAAGAAGCAAAGGCAATATAATGGAACAAAGATAGTGTTTTCAACAAATGGTGCTAGAACAACTGGACATCCACATGCAAAAAGAATGAATCTATATATGTACCTTATACCTGCACAAAAATTAACTCAGACTGGATCACAGACCTTAATATAAAATGCAAAACTATATACCGCCTAGAAAATAACATAGGAGAAAATGTAGACGACCTTGGATTGGGCATGATTTTTTAGATACAACACGAAAGATACTTCATTAAAATTAAAAATTTCTGATCTGCAAAAGACACTGTTAAGAGAATGAAAAGACAAGCCACAGACTAGGAGAAAATATTTGCAAAAGACATACCTGACAAAGGACTGTTATCCAAAACATACAAAAACTCTTAAAACTCAACAATAAGAAAACAACATGATTAAAAAATGACCCAAAGGTCTTAACAGATAACCTCACCAAAGAAGATAAACAGATGACAAATAAGCATATGAAAAGATGCTCCACATCATGTGTCATTAGGGAAATGCAAACTAAAACAACAATAACATACCACTACACACCTATTAGAATAGCCAAAATCTGGAACACTGACAACATCAAATGTTGACAAGTAAGTGGAACAAGAACTTTCATATATTGTTGATGAGAATGCAAAATGGTACAGCCACTTTGGAAGACAATTGGGCAATTTCTTACAAAACTAAACACAATCTTACAATGTGACCCAGTCAATCAGGATCCTAAAAACCCGCACACGATGTTTATAGCAGCTTTATTCATAACTGCCAAAGTTGGAAGCAAGCAAGATGTCTGATACATCCAAACAATCGAATTTATTCAGTGCTAGAAAGAAACGAACTATCAAGCCATGAAAAGTTTCCATGGAAGAAACTTAAATGTTTTTTTAATTGAAGTATAGTCGATTTACAATGTTTCAGGTGTACAACAAAGTGATTCAGTTATACATATATATGTACATATATATATATTGTTTTTCAGATTCTTTTCCACTATAGATTACAAGACATTGAATATAATTCCCTGTGCTACTTAAATGCATTTTATTAAGTAAAAGAACCCAATCTGAAATGCTATATACTGTATGGTATGTATGACATATGTAATACTGTATGACATACTGGAAAAGGCAAAACTATGGAGACAGTAAAAAGATCAGTGATTGCCAGGGGTAGGGAGGGGGAAGGATGAATAGGCAGAGCACAGAGGATTTTAGGGCAGTGAAACTACTCTATATGATATTATAATGGTGAAAACATGTCATTATAAATTTGTCCAAAACCACAGAATGCACAATGCCAAGAGTAAGCTATAATGTAAACTATGGACTGTGGGTAATAAAGATGTGTCAGTGTAGGTTCCTCAATTGAAACAAATGTCCCATAAGCTGTGTAGTGCGGCCCCTTCCAAAAAAAAAAAAAAGATTTGTACCACTCTGGTGCGGAATGTTGATAATGGGGAAGTCTACATATGTGTAGTAGCAGGAGGTGTATGGGAAATCTCTGTACCTTCTGCTCAGTTTTGCTGTGAGCCAAACATTGCTCTAAAAATAAAGTCTATTTTAAAAAAGTGAAAAGTGAAGGAATAAGTGACACAAATATTTAGGGAAAGGACATTCTAGGTAGCAGAAGCAACATCAATACAAATAGCCCTGAGGGAGGGCTTTGCTTGGCTTGTTTGAGAAAAAACAAGACCAGTGTGGCTGGAGCAGTGGAAGAGGGAAAATGATAAGAAATCAGGTAGGAGAGGGAGGAGAAGGCCCATGGTGGGCCTTGTGGGCTACAGAAGAGACTCTGGATTTTATTTTGAATGAGATGAGAAGCCTTCAGAGAGTGTTGCGTGGAAGAGCGGCATGATCTGTATCATTGGTTTAAAGAATCATCCTGGCTGCTATGAGGTGAAAAGACAGTAGGAGACATGGGTTAAGGGTGCTTTCAAGGAACGCTGTTGAGAGAAAAATTATTTTAACATATTACTGTGGGCATACTCACTCTTTAGATTCCTGAGTTCTTTTAGTAACATGCTGTACAACTGTGTCATGGCCAAATTCCTCACCCTGATTCTGATCAGATGTCCATTTTTCTATTTCATCTTCAATCATAGACCCCAAAGTATTACATATATACTGTCTAAGGTATTTCACAAATTCATAGCTGAAACAAACATTTAAAAAATAAATGCAGTAAATATCAAGAACTCACTTATCAACCATACCCAGAAAAAATGTTAGCACAGAAAGATTTGTAACATATAACCAGATTTCTTACCTTAAGCCAGGATTAAATTAGTTATTCATCCCAAATCATATAGCTAATCTAGAATTTTGTTGTTTTTTTCTGAGACACTCGGAAAAGATCACATTTAAAGATGATGACAGTAGACAGCAAATTTTGGGACCAGCACAAACTTTAGGGGGTTAGGAGTCCTTTCACACTTCTTTTTTATGCTCATATCTTTTACGTGTGATGCTTAATGGTAGGGAAAGCAGTTGTTAAAGATTTTCACAATTGTTCAAGCTGATGAAGAAAACCACACTAGATAACAGTAATTATAAAAGAATAAATAGGAAAAGGTTAAGCTCCAATCATCAAGAGTTTTTTGTATATTTGGAAATTGTGTTCATTTTGAACTGACCTAAATTCCACCTAATCAGCTTTTGTCAGACTATGTTCACAAGACGTAGCTCAGACAATTCAATACACTGGACCTTTTTCTTCATACCCTTGGGTTGATGCTAACATTAAAATCCATTTGCAAACTCAGACAATAAGCAAATATGAAAGGACAGGAGTTCCAAAAGTGGATAATTATTTTATGAAATATGTTTACTGAAAATAAAGAGCAACGATTATAATTAATATCACAATTTAGAAAGGTTAAAAAAGTTTTTGTGGTCTCTTAAATGACAAAGATAATTTAGGACGGGCCATTTTTGTAAATGCCACTATGTTCAAGACTTGTAGTTTGAATGTGTCACTGTATAAGAGCCTTGCATATATGCAGTACAGGAGATCAAGGAGAGCCTGAATAATTTTCTTCACATAATTATAAGTCCATCATGGTATCCAGCATATAGTCTTCAGTTTAATATTTATTAAATGATTGTATGTCCTCTAAAGAACAGCCACCTTTTACCCAGGTAGCCAAAGGATCTCATTTTCAATTTTAACTGCTTTTGATTTGAATTTCCTGCCCTGCCCATTTCTCCTCAACTCTGAACCCAATGCTGATTCTTGGAATCTCCATGGCTGCTTCAGTAATGTAAGGGGCAGGCCTGCCATAGACGATGCAGGCTCCAAAAGTCAAGTAGAGATATTTGATATGAAACCATGTAGTATTATAGAAAAAGTACAGGCTCAGAGTCAAAACGGCCTGAATGCCAGCTCCAGCTCTACCACTCTAGCTGGAGTGGCCTGGGACAAGTCTGTTTTTCCATCTGTAACTTGGAAATGATCATGTCTGCTTCATTCTACTATTTTAAATTCAGGAGGCAATAGACAAGAAACTTAATCATTATAAACAACAAAATTAAAAAGGATATTCTCTACTCCCATAGTGTCAACTTCAGACTCAACACAAACAGGTGATTCCTTTAGTTCTTTCTTCAGCCAAAAGGTCTCCCCAGAATATAGACCTATACAGGCATACCTCATTTTATTGCACTTTATTGTGCTTCACAGATATTGGGAGTTTTTAGCAAACCGAAGGTTTGTGCCAACCTTGCATCAGAGCAAGTCTATCAGCACCAACAGCATTTACTGACTTTGTGTCTGTCACATTTTGGTAATTCTCACAATATTTCAAACTTTTTCATTATTATTATATTTGTTACAGTAATCTGTGATCAGTGATCTTTGATGTTACTGCTACAATTTGCTGAAGGCTCAGATGACGGTTAGCATTTTTAGCAATCAAGCATTTTTTAATTAAGGTATGTACTTTTTTATATATAATGCTATTGCACACTTAATAGATCACAGTATGGTGTAAACATAGCTTTTCTATGCACTAGGAAATCCCCCAAAAAATCATGTGACTCGCTTTATTGTAATATTTGCTTCATTACAGTGGTCTGGAACCAAACACACAATATCTCCGACGTATGCCTATATATTAACTACCTACTGGACAAGGCTACTTTATGTTTTTTTCACCATATCAATCAGCACAATCAATACCAAATTTATCATCCTACCCACCCGCTCACAAACCACGTTCTCTTCTGACATATATCTTTGTTAATGGTACCATCCTTCAATCAGATACCTGTGTATAGCCTCAAACAAACTTCTCTATTACACCTCAGATCTAATTAGTTACCAAGCTCTGTAATTCTGTAAATTCTTCCTCCACAACTTCTCTTTCCTTTCCCACTGCCATCAGATTAATGTTCACATCTTCATAACTTTAGCTAAACAATTGCAAGGGCCCTCTTAGATCATCCTATAAATCAGTGCTTCTTAAAGTATAACATGGGGCTTCCCTGGTGGCACAGTGGTTAAGAATAAGCCTACCAATGCAGAGGACACGGTTTCGAGCCCTGGTCCGGGAAGATCCCATATGCAGTGGAGCAACTAAGCCCGTGCGCCACAACTACTGAGCCTGCGCTCTAGAGCCCATGAGCCACAACTACTGAGCCCACGTGCCAAAACAAGTGAAGCCTGCGTGCCTAGAGCCCGTGCTCCGCAACAAGAGAAGCCACCACAATAAGAAGCCGCGCACTGCAACGAACAGTAGCCCCTGCTCACCACAATTAGAGAAAGCCCTCGCGCAGCAACGAAGACCAAACACAGCCAAAAATAAATAAATTAATTTTTTTTAAAAGTATAACATGGATAAGAATCACCTGAAGGGCTTATTAAAACACAGATTGCTGGGCCCCACTCTCAGAGGTCCAATTCAGGTATACTGTGGGCCCAAGAATTTGCATTTCTAACAAGTTCCCAGGTGATGCTGATGCTGGTGCCAATGCTGCTGGTCCTAGTACCATAACTTGAGAAGCACTGATCTAGATACAGATTCTGTATTCAGATAGCTTTTAAACTAGCCTGAGTGTCTTACAACTCTGATCAGCAGATTCCTACAATGCTGTGCTAGTTTCTGGTGTACTGCAAAATGATTCAGTTACACATATACATGTATATTCTCTTCCATAATCTTTTCCATTATAGTTTATATATTATAATTTATTAGATCCATCCATTTTAAATGTTGACTTTTTTGTTTAGGGTATTTCTAAACCAAATCTTTGCATATTTTATACAAAATGGTGAAAACTTACACAGCCAAGATATCATAAAGGTATCACTGCTTTCTTTGAAATGACTTTGAAAATGAAAAAGATCCAGATAACCCTTTCAGCCCAGTGTGATCTCATAGCCAGTCTCTTACTACTGGGAAAGAGAAGAGAACAGTGAATGTGGAAGAAAGTGAAGAGAGAGACGAAAAGTCCCTAAAAATAATTCTGATCCTCTTCACAATCCTGCCCAAGGCTAGTCAATCAGACACATCAGTTTTCTTCGGCATCTCTGAGATATTCAGTGAGAAATGGAAGGTGGGGCAAGCCTGAGTTATTTCCCTGAAATTGAAAGAACAGCCTTTCTGAGGATGAATTCTACATCCCACCATCAACACCTACTACGGAATGGCAGAATTATCCTAGTCCCTTAGTTTCATCAGCCCTATCTCTGTGCCACAAATCAGGCAATTAGGAGAAACGAATATTTAACTGAGAAATATAACTTTTGTGTTTGCTTTGTTTAAAGCCCAATCTGTAAGTAACAAAAATGATATTTTCATAACAAAGGCAGTAAGAAAATATAATGCAAGCCCATTAACAAAATGTATTCAAGAAAGTTAAGACAATATCATTCTAAAATAAAAGACATATTTTTAAAATCCCCACTATTTAGCATCAGATGTAAATAACAAATATGCTGAGAACATTTTAAAATCTGTTCTTTGGGAACTTAAATAACCACACACTTTTTTTTTTTTAATGACATCACTTTGACCTATGACCACAATAACATTTCCCCGAAGACCCCATTCAAAATGCTTTAAAGTTTTGGTTCATTTGCCAAATTAAATTAACCCAAGGACCCCAAGTCTGAATCTTGCCTTAATGGGTTACTGCTCTTTTCAAATGAATCTTTTAAGAAAAAAAGATCTCTTGAGAGGTCAGGTCCTCTATCATGGGAGGACTACCAGGCTGCCTATGACCTTAGGATGCTCTACTGACTCACTGATCATTGGAAAACTCTGAGTCTCCAATCCCAAATTAGTGAAAATAGTAATTTCTTCAAGTGGGCCCTTCTACTCCATGGGTAAGAGTAATCCACATCTTCAAATTCCCATCCGATAATTCATTTTGTGTTGGTTCTTTTACCATTTGAATTCATGGCAATACCCCAAAAAATCCTAGAAGTAAAATACACAGCAATGTGTCTGATCATTCTGCTTTACTTCTGACAAATATGAAATTTTTCACATTTCATAGGAAAATTTTACTAAGTTGAGTAAAAGAACATTCACTGTTTTCCATTCTTCTTTCTTCACCTTTATTACCTAGGAAAATTTAAGGATTTTTTTCCCATGATGAATTTCTGACACGTTCAGATGTTGATATCAAAATATACAGAGATTACTATTACAGTATAAGGACATAAAAAATTTAGTACAAGTTTGTTTGAGGAAATCATCCTCTTAGCTATTTTAACAAGAACGTTTTCAATAATATACAGAAAAATTATCAGTAATGATATGTTTTAAAAAGATAACTTATTAAGTTATGAATTATAATGTTGATATTTGGAATCCTTAAAACGGATTATATTTCAGGATTATAGGACTTATTATATGATAAACTTAACTTTACATATATTAGTGTATAAAAAGCTACGTTAAAAAAAAGAATAAAAAAAAAAAGAATGAGTATTTTATACTACCTACAACCTTTTAGGTCAAAGAATAAGCCTCTGAATCATGATAAACAGTTACTAAATGCATTCATTAATTATGGAAGCATACATATAATTCTTAGCGATTTCTTCTATGCAGGGATAACACTTTACATAATGGATGTTTTCTTGAAGATATCACTTAAACATACTAGAGTTCACTAATTTAGAAAGTCACTGGTAGATTCTTCTGTAAAAAAAAAAAAAATCCCAATTCAATAAATACAATTGTGCTCCTTCTGTATCAAACCAAAAATATATCAGATTAGAGGGCTACAAAGAAGAGCCTCTGCATTAGAGACTGTTACAATCATTAGGGTTGCTAAGTATTTATACACTTAGCAACCCTGATGATATATATATATATATATATATATATATATGTATATGTATATATAGCAATTCTCACTGAAATGTAAGTAAGTATTTTCTAGCTCTGTGGTTCTCAACTTTGGCTGCATATTAGAATCACCTAGAGAGTTTTTCCAAAAATACCAAGGCCCAGTCTCTACCACTCCCCCTCTGCCAAGCCCCCCAGGAAATTTGGATTCACTTATGGTTAAAGTTCATCATCAGTGTTTTTTTAAACAAACTCCAATCAATCCTAGTGTAACCAAGACTGAAAACCAGGGCTGTTGTTTTTTTTTTTTTAAAGGAAGCCAGTCTAAGTGTAAAAATTTATACAATACACAGATACATAATGAAAGCAATGTCTTCTTCCCTACCTCTCACCCCTCCTGCAAGCCTCAAATCCTAGCTGCCACTTTCAAAGAAAAGAAAGCAAGCTTGGATCTTTTAGAGAAAGTGTACAGTTTAGGGTAAAAAATAAAAATAAAAGAGGCTATGAAAAGCAGAGATAGGTTAGGGCAGCTGCACTGTGGGGCAAACCCCCAGATAGGGCCGTTCTGCCTACACTATGCTTTCTCCCCAAATGACCGCATTCTTCCCCCACTTTATTATACTACCTGAAATTCCATCATTCATGGACTCAATTGTTTTAACAACCAGCTTCTTACAAAAATGCCAGTAGCCTAAAGATACCAGTTTCCCCTATAAATCTATTTAATAAGATTATTTTTCTTGCTAATATACCAAGACATCAGGTGGATTTAAGGAACCAATGTTCTGATAGTGGAGATGGGATGACAGATAATTCTGATGTATGAAACACTTCGGGAAGCAACATATACCTAAGTGACTCAAGAACATTTAGTGTTCAAGGAGAGTTAGGTCAGTGAATAGAAAGATGAATGAAAATATGAGTACCTGGACTGACAGTTAGGATCTCATCAAACTCTGAGACTGTAAGATACTATGAAAATACCAAACACAAGCATCTCCTCCTCTTTCCTCCTTCATAAGGAGTTCCTTCCTCCTAAGACACAGATCTCAGGCTAGTGCAGCTAACACATGAATTTTATTATCTATATTTTTAAGACTAAAAATTACTCAAACTACTTTTAGAATTATAAATCTTACTTTTAAGACTACAAACTTTTATAATTTGAATGTGTCTGGGTTTTTTTAGGTAGGCCACAAGCAAATCTCTTTATTAAATAGTAAATATTAACTATGCAATTAATCAGCAGGCCTTTAATCTAATAAACTGTTGAAGAAGAGTTGACATTAATACAATAGTCATTACACTGCTGAAAGGAACCAGAATGATCCAACTTTAACTTGAAAAGCATTTAAAAATTGACACAGCTAAAGCAATATTTATAGGCAAATGTGTAGTCTTAAATGTTTACATTAAAAAAAGAAGAAAAGCTGCAAATAAATGAGTTAAATATTCATCACAAATTTAAAAAAGTGTCCCAGGAAGGGAAAAAAGAAGAGCAGAAATTTTAAAAACCATAAAATAAATACATAATAGAAAGGAAAATTGAAGTTAATAGCTAGTTCTTTGAAAAGACTAATAAAATTAGTCTAGATAAACCTCTAGCAGAACAGATGGAGAACAAAGGAGGAAAGGCATAAATTTAAAAAAAGAATAAAAAGGGGACAATTATAGATACTGGAAATATTAAAAAAGTAATAAGATATTAACAAAAATCTTTATACAAATAAATTTGAAAATCTAGATTAAATGGACAAATTCCCAGAATATGATCCTAGCAAAAACTCAACAATTTGAAAATATTTTAAACAAGTATTTACATGTGAAATAAAAACCAGAAATTAAACCCCAAATTTAACGCTTGATGTGGATTTGTTTGAGGTAAATTAGTATTACATGAGTATAATAAACATTAACAACCAAAACTGAATTTGAGAAAGTTGCAATTTTTCTATATTCCTCTGTTTAAGTAATAAATCAATAGCTAACCAATAAAAGCTGGCCTCTGGTATCTCCAAAATAAAGAATATTATCATGCAATATCAGCTCTTAGTAGTGGACTTAATGAATAAACTAGAAAATCATGGAAATACAAAAGAAAGCATATGTATAACCAGAAATACTAATTAACAAAAAATTCCTTCCACACTTCTTAAAACTCCCTTGAGAATCTGGTGAAAACTGTAATGCTCCCCCCATAAATCTGCAAGTAAACACAAACTTTTGTACAGAATATTAAAGGGCTCAAGGATCCCCTGATGCCCACATATGAAGCAGGTAGGAATTCCAGATAAGAACTTCAGGGCACACAAAAGTCAGTAAAGATAACATAACAAGAAAATTGTTAAATGTCATCTTCTGTGAGATCAAAATGAAAGGCAAACACTTAATTAAAAATATCATTACTAATAATAATAAACTGAGGCACCTGGAGGTAAACTTTTCGATGGAGAGGCTTAATTTAAATTACACATGACTCAAATCAAAAGAAAAACACACGTCTCTAGGGAAACATACTCTTCACGATTTACCTCAAATGGTACCTCTCTCATTAAACTTCCTATCTACTGCTCCCAAACCCAGAGCACTCTGGACTTCTATAGCACTTATACTCCTGACATGTATCACAGACATTTGAGTACGCACCTTATCCCTCTGTAGGAACTTAAGCTATTCCATAGGAAGTCAACCTCACTTGAGTGTTCCTGTCGTGCTCAAAACGCATAATTGGTGCAGCCACTGAAAGATCAGATCAGCAAAGCAGCAGGGATCTTGGGAACTCAATGCTTTTGAGGTACAGTGACAGAAATCCCTTGGGATGATAGAATTATTCTTAAATGAACCAGAATAATTTACAACTAATGTTACTATGTTGCCCAGGAGAAAAATAATAATAATTAGGATATGTCGGTTGTGTCAGTAAAAACACAGAGGAAGCATAACGTTTGGAAAATAAGTAAAGAATATAAAATAAATTCGGTATCTGAGTAAATAACGGAAATCATGAACCTCCAACTTGGGCGCTATTTTGACAACAGTCAAGTGAACATTCTTTATCCAACTACATTTTGATCTTTTCTGGATCAGCTGGTTTGTTTGCTTAAGAAATCAAAAGGAATTTTACTTGTGAAAATTTTCATCAGTTTCCTCCAGATGTAAGAGGATCTCCTCGGCGCACTCCAGGGAGGGAGCCCCCGTGATTTTCTCCTTCACGCTCTGGAACAACTGCCTCAGCATCGCCTGCAGCATCACTTCGCCCTCGCCGGAGAAATGGGCCATCCTCTGTCAGAATCAAACGCCCATGCCCATTGCTGAGGGTCTCAGCAAACGCCGCGCCCTGCGCACGCGCGTCCCCACCCAGCCCCCACCGGCGCACAGCGCCGTTCCCCGGGAGACCGCGGCAGGCGCTTAGGGACGGGCCCTCGGCTGCCAGCGCGTCGTTCAGAAAAACAAGTTACCTTGCTTTGGGGAAACAAGAATCCTCGAGGTCCCGCCTTTGGAACTCGTTGCTGCCGTCCTTCCGGGCCAAGAGGATTCAAGCTGCACCGACTAAGAGCAAAAAAGATATCCCAAAGCCTCTGCGGGTGGACTTGACGGCGGGACGTCAGCGCTACGCGTGACGTTTGCACGTTGACGTGGCTTTTCAGGTGGGAGGGAGTGCCGCTTGACAGCCTGCCCGGGCTCCTAGAGGAAGTTTCAGGTGCGCTCGCTGAAAGGGTTGTAGGTGGGAGGAAAAAAAGAGTAGGAGGAGAAGGTGGGTCAATAAAAGAAAGATAATAGAAGTGAAACTGAAAGCAGCTTGAAAAGTTTTAATTGAGTGAATGGTATTGAAGTGTTGCAATGCTCTTTCCTTCAAACAGCCAACACCTATTGACTCCTACCCTTTACCAAGCACCCTGCTAGGAACTGTAAAGAAGAGGACGCTCTCACATTCTAACAAACAAGAAGTCAACGATTACAACACAGTGCAATTAAGTGTTATGATAGAGAAATGCGCCAGGTAGGTGCTGTGGAAACCTAGAATCACCTTTTAACCCAAAAGAAGAGTCAAGGAAAGAAGTGAAGAGAAAACAAACTGAACGTGCAAAGGGTAGGGACCTGAGAGAGTGTAGCATATTCCAGTACTTGAGTTTTTAGAATTAGAAAGAGGAGGTGAGGGGTCTAGAGAAGTAAATGGACCACATCGGAAAGGGTCATATTTGGCACTTTTAAGGGATTAGAGGTTTGTCTTGAAAGTAGTAGAACACAATGGGATTCCAGAACTAAATAGTGAGATATCACATATAAAGATCACTCTGCAGGAAGGTGCAATGGATAATCATGGTCCTTCATACAATTTCCAACCTAGGTAAATCCCCAGTCCATGGTCATGTCCAAGCTACAAAGAACCAACCCATCAGTGTTGGTTAGGATCAGATCCTGGTGTCTACAGAATAGTCAGTCCCAAACCACTAATCTGTGGTTCAATGTCAATAAATTCTCCCTTATCCAGCTTTATATTTTATGCCCCTGGTCCAACAACATCTGATTCACTTTACATGTTAGCCAGCATCAATGACTTCTTTGTCTATGCTGTTACTTACAGGAGCAAAAGTATGATATATCTTTGTCATCTCTAGCAGCATGTTTCTTGGTGAAATATATGCTCAATTTTGATTGTCTTATTACCACATTAAGAAAAAAACAGACTGGCAGAGTAGGCATACTTGTACCTTTATCTGTGGGCGAAGCTATAAAAGCCAATACCTGTATGTGTGTAGAATCACCAGCACGTGACAACTGCATTTTCAGACTAACACAGGTGAGTTATATTGGCAACTCAGACACCAGGATTAACATAGCCATTAGCGATGTAATTTTTTGAAATGGTAGACTATTATTGGTAAAATTCAGAGCAAAATAAGATATACTCTTTATTTACATAGTTTTTGCATTCCTAGAAAAGTCAGTGTATTAAAACTGTGCCAAATATTATTTTTATATAAATGGAATCAGTTCATGGACTCAGATACTTATCAAGAGCTTTTTAATCTACATGAATGTCCAGCAGGACTGCTGAAAGTCATATGGGAACCAGAACAATTCTTTTGTGTGGGAGAGTGTCCTGTGTATTTCAAGATGTTCAGCATCCCTAGCTCACACTACAAATACCAGTAAATGCCATCAAATTATTGTGAAGACAGAGTGTCCCCCACATATTTCTAAAATACTTTCTTGGGAACAGTGGGGGAGATTTGAACTGCACAGATTGAAAACCACTGTTCTAAAGGATATACCTTAGGAAGAAGGAAAAGAAACTTAAAAGAATACCTGATATTCAAAAAGGAAAGCAAAAAAGGGGGTGAGGGGAGTAATGTATTTAAATATACCTCAATAAATATTGTCTGTATAAAAAAGTAATTTATAATATCCTAATTTGTGAAGGTGAAAATGCATAGTATTAAAATACTATAAACAACCCTGGGTAAGTAGGAAATATAATGATAAGTTGAAGTATTCTGCAATCCTTGAATTTTTCTGAAGGAAGTTTAAGATATTAAACTTGGTCAGGTAGGCATGGTGAAATTTCAAATGTAACCATTAAAAGACTAGATATAGAGAACTTAAATTCAAAAAATGGAGGGAAAATGATATAAGGAGAGAAAAACAAAAAACCCAATCAATTTGAAAAAAAAAATCAAGTAAGAAAACAGGAGCATAAGAAAAATGGGAAAAATTTAAAATATACAAAGATACATGATAGAAAAAGTACAAAACATTGATAAATTTAAATGAACTCAACCCTCCACTTAAAGGAACTGTCAGATTAGATTTTTAAATAGCTAACTATATGCTATTTATAAAAACCCTAAAAACATAGAAAAGTTAACATTAAAAAGGTGAGGAAAGAAAAACCAGGTGAATATTATCCAAGAAAAAGTTGTTGAAGCTATATTTGTGTCAGCAAAAATAAAATTTAAGAAGAAGAGATGTTAGGAATATGGCATGTCACTTCATAATTTTAAAATATTAATTCAACGGGAAGCTATAGCAATTTTAAATGTAAAGTAAGTAAGCAAAACCTCCAGTCTCTCCAAAAGTCTTTAATTTCCCAGAGAAGGTTTCTGCACATGTTCTTACAAAATATCCTTGAATAAGATGCACTTCAGAGTTGAATAAAATCATTTTTTTTTTAGATTTGCTATTTTGGATTGCAAGATACAGGTAAAGAAAATACAGTTGTCTCAGCAATACACAGTTAGCATTTATGCAGGCCTGAAATATCATTTATCATTGTTAAAGATACAAAAGCCTCTCAAAATATTCAGAAACTGTTGTGCCAACCTAATTACTTGTTATTCAGACTGTAATAATCCTATCATTTTCATGACTCAGTTTGTCTTTTTTTATCATCTCTGTTTCTACTGCCTCTGACCACCTTTTCTCAATGCTTCCTGCATTCAAAACTCCCTAAGACTCTAGAGGATGCCATGGTACACAACAGGCCATGCAGCTAATTTTTGCTTCACTGTGAACTTTCAGTAAGTTTGCTAATCCTTAAAATTGCTTTCCTTTGGGATTTTTTTTCATGTAAAGACTAGCCAATAATGCTAAAACAAATTAATTTATGAAATATTCCTCTGAAGTATTAAAAAATTTAAATTAGTGATATAGCCACGTATTAAACTGAAGAAATTAAAATGTTATGTAATAATGAATAATAGACATGAAAAAATCTTCAGCCACACTGGTTAAAAAAAAAAAAAGCAAGCTAAAACAAGGTAACCAATTTACAAAATTAGCAGAGTTCTAGAGCATATATATATTTAGGATTGAACAATATGCAGTGAAATGATTACTCTTTTATTATGTTATTAGGAGTACATATAAGCAAAATCTTGGAAATGAAACTGGCAATATATATCAAGAACTTTTGACTCAGTAATTTTATTTCTAAGAATCTACTCCAAGGATCAGAGATGCAGTTGATAGATTTATTAGGAGGATGTTTACAGACAGGTTATTTGTAACTTTAAAAAACTGGAAAACCTCCTAAGTATTTCATAATAGGTTGAAGGTTAAATAAATTATGGCACAGGCATATGCTGTTAATATCAGCCATTTAAAAATATGTTTCCTGTGAATGTTCAATAATGGGAATTACTCACATTTTAAGTGGAAAAGTTTGAACCTAAAATTGTATACATTCACTCTATTTACTCTATGTCTGTAATGTACATTGCATGATTACATATTAGGCAATACACACATATCTTACAATTACGGATGAAAATTTCTTCTACCATAATTGTCATATTAGTATATATAATGCTAGACCTAACAAATTCTTAGTCCAGGGATAGAATAAGTGCACTAAATCCTCCTGCACTATAGAAGAAAGCCAATGGATTATGTCTAAAGTTGATAAGTTGATAAATAATGGCATGGTTATATTGAATTAATGAGAAAACTATCAAGACAATTAAAAACAAACATTTGAATATGGTTGCCTCTGAGAGGTTGAAACTCCAATGGGGTTGGGGCAGCAATGAGGCAGAAGCACTTGCTTTTTGTTATAAGTTCTACTACACTATTTTACTTTTATTAATGCATATTTATACTTTCATTTTAGAAACAGAATGCCCTTTTAGAGTTGGTAGTACATGGGGTCACAATAAATAGCGCTCCTCTTTCCCACCCAAGGTCAGAACTGAGAGGCAAACATAGGAGTCCAACAGCTGAAGATAAAATACCAACTTCATTAAAAGTTTAATTGAAAAATGTGACTTATGTTTGTGGCACAACAGGCTTGCTAATATTTCACCGCTAAATTAGCCTTTACCCACCCAACCATTTGTATAGCTATAAAATAGCAAGCCACCCCCACGAAGGTAGACAGAAAGAGCAGAATGCATGCATCCTGCACATAGGCTGAGGCTAAAAATCAAAAAAGAGAAAGGAGTTGAGCAGACATACTCTTTCTTTTTCCAGAGTCACTGATCATCTCTATAAAATCACTCACTAGCCATCTCCTAATCAAACACATATAAGATATCTGCCATGTGCTAGGTACTTTGTTATATGTTATGCTTGGATCAGTGAACAGTAAGATAGGTAAGGCAAGTCTGCTGTCCTCAATAGCTCACAGTCTGGTGAGATAGACATGTAACATGTAAGGGAGACACGTTTATAAATAATTAGACAAGATGCTACATATTATCTTGAATGATTTCCTCCAGTTCTAAGAATCAGCATTTGGAGAGTCTGTTCAGTTCAATTATTTGTCCATAGTAGTTTTGGTGATTTTCTTGTAATCTTGGCATATAATACTTACATTATCTAAGAGAAGCTATAATAGTCTAATTCAAATTCTTCAGCTGCCTCTGTTTATCCCATTACTACTTTTGAAACTTTTTTGTTTTCCAGGTCAGTTTTTTCATATATAGATTTAAAATAGCCTTTGTATTCTGTAATATTCAATATTTTTAGTGGCAGTTTCAAATTTATTTATATATGTTCTCAACAATAAAATTAAGCATATCCTTTCTTTTCCCAGGTACTTTTCCTGTTTATACTAACCATGAACATTAGGATAACACATTTTAAAGGTAGAAAGGCACTAAAATAACATTTGAATTGGAAGAAGAATCAATTTAATAGAATTTGGTAACTTGAGGTTTTCTGTAAAAACTGAGTTATCCTTTTTCTAATACAGATATAAAAAAATTACTAACAAAATTCCATAATACAATATTCTAGTGAATTACAAAATTATAGTAAAATGTCACAAGTACTGTTAGACTACCAACAGTAAGCACTGGGTAATTTTTAAAGCCTTTTTTAAAAAATCATTTTAAGAAACACTTTGCTATTAAGCAAAGTTGCCTGTACAAAATACATTTTTTATAACTAGTAACACCCTATAAGAAGCATTTTACTGGATTTTTATGATTTAAAAATTATTTAACCTGTTAAATATGGCAACTTGAACATATGCATTTATTCCTACTCTATCCAGAAACCCCACTAAAATGAGGATAAAGAAATACAAAAGACATAAACCCCCAAGGACAAAGAGAATGTTGAGAAGAGATAACAGAGAATTTGGTTTATTCTGTGTGTACACTATAAGTGAGGGTTTACCTACTAAAACATAGGCTGGCAGTTCTGGGATGAATCTTTAGAAGTTGTGGGTAAGGATTTAGCTTGAAGTCTCACCTTGTTCTATGCAAGGAAGCATAATTTATGAATACTTATAGTTCATGTAGATAGGGATTTTCCATAAGTCGAGCTACATTGTAAAAGAAAACAGAGTTGAGTGGAGGCCTTTTGTGTGTTCTGAGTGGGCAAGGATTTATTGATAGCTCAAGCTTCATTATACACCAAGAAACAGTCAAGGGAGAAGTTTGTGTCCTCTGAGTGTGAATGAGGTCTTATCCTGAAATTAGACCTCATGAGACATAGGCAGATATACTCAGAGGAAAAACCTTTGGTGTACAAGGAATACAGGCATGAGTTTAGTGAGATGTCTAGGGCATACTAACTCAAGAGAGAAACGTTATTTGTTTGGGAAGAGTGAAATGAGTCAGAAGACATAGGTTTCCAAACTCAGGCATCTACACTCTACAAAGACTTAAATGAGCCATGACTTTAAAATACCAAGTATACCATGATGACTCCCTCACTTTTATCCGCAGCCCTAACATTTCACATTTACTGTAGATTCTTTTTTAATTAATTAATTTATTTATTTATTTTTGGCTGTGTTGGGTCTTCGTTTCTGTGCGAGGGCTTTCTCTAGTTGCAGCAAGCGGGGGCCGCTCTTCATCGCGGTGCGCAGGCCTCTCACTATCGTGGCCTCTCTTGTTGCGGAGCACAGGCTCCAGACATGCAGGCTCAGTAGTTGTGGCTCACAGGCCCAGTTGCTCTGCGGCATGTGGGATCTTCCCAGACCAGGGCTCGAACCCGTGTCCCCTGCATTGGCAGGCAGATTCTCAACCACTGTGCCACCAGGGAAGCCCTACTGTAGATTCTTATATGCAACTGCCTATTGGACATTTCCATCTGGATAAATGATAGGACTCTAATAATTTAACATTTCCAAATCCAACTTTTGAAAATACTCTTCCCCAAAAATAAAAAAAATAATAATTTTTTTTATTTAAAAAGAAAGAAAATACTCTTCCTCCTCTCACTTCCTGAGTCTCTCCCATCTCAGTAAATGACCCACCCTCATTTCCAATTGCTCAGCCTAAATTTTTTAAATTATCCTTGACTCCTCTCTTTCAGTCATATACTATACCCAGGCTTTCAGGAAATTCTGCCAGCTCTACTCTCAAGCATGTCCAGAATCTGTCTGTATTTTACAACATCCAGTGATACCACCCCAAGTCAAGACATCATCTGCTTCCTCTCTGATTTCATTCACATCTAATCTTCCACCTTCCCCAAGCCACTTTGATGCTTACAAGCTTTCTTGCTATTCCTGAAATGCATTAAGCATTCTCTTACCTCATGGCCTTTGATGTTTTCCCTCTGGCTGGAATGCTCTTACTTTCAGATATTCATATAGCTGATCTTTTTACTTTCTTTAGATCTCTGCCAAATATCAATAAAGTAAATAGTGTTCAGTAAAGAGAGATCTTTACTCCCTTATATTTAAAAAAAAAATACTCTTTTCTAATCATTCATCACAAAGTTCTCTCCAACTGTTACACTGATTATTCCCTAAGCAGGTAAAGAATCATGCAAAAACTTTTCAACCCTCTCCTTTGAAAATTTTAATATCGACCTTTTATTTCATTTTGGAATTTCATATCTAATGTACCTTAGTGACTCAGTAGAAACTTCTAGTTTAACATCCTACTATATTTTTTCATGTTATGCTTCTCTTACTGGAATTTTTGCTCTATAGAAGCAGGGACTTCATCTTTTTTCATTGATATAACTCCAATATCCATAATACTGCCTGGTCATAGCTTTCTAGAATATCTGTTGAATGAATGAATGAATACAGAAGAGAACTCAGGGAATGATCTGGATGATGGCAAAGAGAAATATCAGAATGGCAGACTTGATAGAGTGGAGTGAGACCCCAGCTACCCACAGACAAAAAGAGCTCTGGGAGAGCTCTGGAGTCCAACTTTAGCAACACAGGGAAACAAACAAGCAAACAAACAAACAAAAACCCTGAGAATAACTGCACAAGAAAAGAAAGAAGATAGCTTCATTTTGCCTGCATCATCCCATCCTCCAAGCTGTCATTGCTCAGCAACAAGAGGGAACTTCCCAGCTAGAAAGAGTTACCCTCACCAGGAAAGGAAAAGTGGAATGAGCGACCAGCAGCCCCATCCTTTGGGGCACCACATGAAGGTCCCCTTTCGATTTCACCCCACCCAGACTCAGCAAAGCTGAGACACATATAGAAACAATAGAGATGGCTAGGGACAAGGAAGAGAAGCAGAGGTTACCAATCGTAGCCATGCAGTAGGAGAGACTGTGGTTTACAGCGACCTGCTCTGCAGACAAACATGGCAGATTTTACTAATGAAAAAAAAACAATAGCACAGCTGCTGCAGACCTCCCTGCAGTGCAGCTGTACTGCAAGATGACAGCCTAGATCCCTACAGTTGACTCCTACCACCATCTGCAAACTTGGGGCTAGCCCCTCCAGCTGTGCACTTTCACACTGCCAGCCTGACACTTGTCATCAACATCCACTGCAGTGCACATGTGCAGACATGGGAGAGCATTCCAACAGCCAGGGCCGCACAACTGCTCGTGGGCCTGGATCAGGCTTTGTCTTCTGTCACTGGCCTGCACAACTGTGCTCCAGTGCCTACTCTCACCACTCCTATTCAACATAGTACTGGAAATCCTAGCCAGAGCAATCAGGCAAGAAAAAGAAATGGAAGGCATTCAAATCGGAAAGGAACAAGTGAAATTGTCTTTGTTTGCAGATAATATGATCTTATATACAGAAAATCCTAAAGATTCCACCAAAAAAAAAAAACTGTTAGAACTAATAAACAAATTCAGTGAAGTTTCAGGATACAAACTCAACATACAGAAATTAGTTGTGTTTCTGTGCTCTAACAATAAATTATCTGAAAAAGAAATTTTAAAAAAATAGCTTCATTCACTATAGCATCAAAAACAATAAAATACTTAGGAATAAATTTAACCAAGGAAGTGAAAGATTTATACACTAAAAATTGTAAGACTCCAATGAAAGAAACTGAAGAAGACACAAGCAAATGGAAAGATACCCCATGTTCATGAATCAGAAAAATTAATACTGTTAAAATGTTCATACTACTCAAAGCCATCTATAGATTCACTACAATTTCTACCAAAATCCCAATTCATTTTTCACAGAAATAGAAAAAACAATCCTAAAATTTTTATGGAACCACGAAAGACCCTGAATAGCCAAAGCAGTCCTGAGAAAGAACAAAGCTGGAGGTATCACACTCCTGATTTCAAACCATACTACAAAGCTATAGTAATCAAAACAATATGGTACTGGCATAAAAATAGTATAGACCAGTGGAAAAGAATCTAGAGCCCAGAAATAAGCCCTCACAGTACAGTCAACTAATATTTAACAAAAAGAGCCAAGAACAGGCTCTTCAATAAATTGTGTTGGGAAATGGATAATCACATGCAAAGAATAAAATTGGACCCTTATCTTATACCACTCACAAAAATTAACTCAAAATGGATTGTAGACTTAAACATAAGAGCTGAAACCATAAAACCCTTAGAAGAAAATTTGGTGAAAAGCTTCTTCACAAGATGTGGCAAAGATTATTTTTTTGTATATGACACCAAAAGCAAAAACAAATAAGTGGGACTACATCAAACTAAAAAGCTTCTGCACAGCAAAGGAAACAGTCAAGAAAATGAAAAGTCAACCAACAGAATGGGAGAAAATATTTGCAAATCATGTCTGATAAGGGATTAATATATAAAATACATAAAGAATTCATAAAACTCAATAGCAAACCATCCAATTAAAAAATGGGCAGAGGAACTGAATAGATATTTTCCCAGCGAAGACATACAAGTGACCGACAGATACATGAAAAGGTGATCAACATCATTGATCATTATGTAAATGCAAATCAGAACCACAATGAGATATTATCTCATACCTATTAAAATGGCAATCATCAGAAAGACAAGAGATAACAAGTGTTGGTGAAGTTGTGGAGAAAAGGGAACCCAAGTGCACTGCTGATGGCAATGTAAATTGGTTCATCCACTATAGAAAACAGTATGGAGAGTCCTCAAAAAATCAAAAATAGAACTACCATATGATTCATCAATCCCACTTCTGTGTATTATCCAAAGGAATTGAAAGATTCTTTTTTAAAAAATATTTATTTATTTATTTATTTTTGGCTGCATCAGCTCTTAGCTGCAGCATGCAGGGTCTTTTGTTACAGTTTGCAGGCTTCTCTCTATTTGTGGAGCACAGGCTCAGTAATTGCGGTGCATGGGCTCAGTAGTTGCAGCACACAGGCTTTGTTGTCCTGCAGCAAGTGGGTTCTTAGTTCCCCCAACCATCCCCTGCGTTGGATGGCGGATTCTTAACCACTAGACCACCAGGGAAGTCCCGAAAGATTCTTAGAGAGCTCTGCACTCTCATGCTCATTGCAGCATTATTCACCGTAACCAAGATACGGAAACAACCTAAAAGTGTCTGTCAACGGATGAATGGATAAAGAAGATGTGGTGTATATAAACAATGGAATATTATTGAGCCATGAGGAAAGATGAAATCCTGTCATTTGCAACAACATGGATGAACCCTTAGGGCATTATGCTAAGTGAAGTAAGTCAGACAGAGAAACATAAATACTGTATGATATCACTTATATGTGGAATCTAAAAAATCTGAACTCAGAAATAGTAGAGAGATGGTTATCAGGTGCTGGGGGATAGGGAAAATGGGAAGATGTGGACAAAGGGTACAAAGTTCAGCATGGTGATTATAGTTAATAATACTGTATTACATAGTTGAAAATTTCTAAGAGAGTAATGTCACAACAAAAAAAACATGGTAATTATGTGATGTGATGGAGGTGTTAGCTACCATTATGGTAGCAGTCATTTTTCAATAAATAAGTGTATTAAATGAACAGCTTAAACTTAAACAATGTTATATGTCAATTATATCTGAATAAGGCTGGGATAGCGGGGGGAGAATGGCAGTCCTAAAGAGCAGCCAAATTGTAATTGAAGGCAAAGTGGTCCTGGAATGATTTCTACAAAATAAAATTAGAAATGAGAAATTAACTGAAGTGTTTGATCACATTGACATATCTTGCTTGCAATGATCTTGGAGAGTTTGGAGAAAATTAGTGGTAAGAATATAGAAAAATAAACCCAACAACAACACAACCACAGCCACAATAATAACAACAAATAAGGCAACCATTGACTCCTAGAGAAACAAAGCATTGTACAGAAAAATAATTATAATCATAGCATACTATCTGGCTTGCTATTGAACAGTATTTCCATGTCACAAATACAGACACAATGGATACAAATTTTACTAAAAATTGTGATATAGCTATACAAGCAGATGAACTAGCAAGTATAAATATATTATTGTAGTACTACGTCCTTGTTTTCCATATTAGGAAGTCAATATATGCTTTAAGTTGAAAAAAAAAAGATGGCAATATATTGTATTTAAAATATGGATGTAGGGCTTCCCTGGTGGCACAGTGGTTAAGAATCTGCCTTGGACTTATCTGGTGGTGCAGTGGTTAAGAATCCACCTGCCAATGCAGGGGACACGGGTTCGAGCCCTGGTCTGGGAAAATCCCACATGCCGTGGAGCAACTAAGCCCATGCACCACGACTACTGAGCCTGCACTCTAGAGCCTGCAAGCCACAACTACTGAAGCCTGCATACCACAACTACTGAAGCCCGCTCGCCTAGAGCCTGTACTCTGCAACAAGAGAAGCCACCACAATGAGAAGCCCGTGCACCACAACGAAGAGTAGCCCCCACTTGCTGCAACTAGAGAAAGCCCACACGCAGCAAGGAAGACCCAACACAGCCAAAAATAAATTAATTAATTAAAAATAAAATAAAATATGGATGTAAATAAAAGAAGAAAAAAATTAAGTATTGAAATTGCTTACCTCTCAAGGAAATCACGTATTGAGGTTTGAGAGAGATAGGGCTGAGCATTAGTGCTTATTGATTAGAAACCTTGTACTATTTGCTCTTTTAAACTGTATAGATGTATTACTTTTAAAAATAAAAATGATATTAAAAATGTACATTTTTAATTGTAAAATGACTACATGTAAGGATATAAAAAGATAACATGTAAAATACAGGTCTGTAGGACCAGAATCTACAACATGTTTATCTAAGATGAAATTCTCAGAGCACTTTCAGTGAAATTCAATGCCAAATTAAAGTTCAGAATTTATCCTACCAAAGCCACATTTACTACCTCTACTTTTGTGATAATCATGCTCTCACTTTTCTTTTTTTTTTTTTAACTTATTTATTTATTTTATTTTATTTTTGGCTGTGTTGGGTCTTTGCTGCTGCGCGCAGGCTTTCTCTAGTTGCGGCAAGCGGGAGCTACTCTTCTTTGTGGTGTGTGGGCTTCTCATCGCAGTGGCTTCTTTTGTTGCGGAGCACAGGCTCTAGGTGTGTGGGCTTCAGTAGTTGTGGTGCACGGGTTCTAGAGTGCAGGCTCAGTAGCTGTGGTGCACGGGCTCAGTTGCTCCGCAGCATGTGGGATCTTCCCGGACCAGGGCTCGAACCCGTGTCCCCTGCATTGGCAGGCAGATTCTTAACCACTGCGTCGCCATGGAAGTTCGCCCTCACTTTTCTTTACCTTTGTACCATCAAAGGTTTTATCCCTAACCTACAGGTTAAGTGTTGCCTGTTTTTGACTTTATCTAAATGAACCCTACTGCATGTAGTATGCTATAACTTGCTCCATATTCTCATACACATATTTGTGAGGTTGACCCAAGAAAGTGTGTTGCTGCCAATAATTATTTTCCACTGTATTCTATTTGTTTTTTGCCTATACCACATTTTTGTTCAAACTACTCTTGACATTTGAGTTGTTTCCGTTATTTTTGCCATTGCAAACAAAACTATCAAATCATATAAAATTGCGTTTGCTTTATGCATATTAATTTTGTATCCAGCAACTTTACTAAAATCTCTTCTTAATTCTAGTAATTTATCTCTCAGTTTTTTACTATTCTATGTCTATTTATAAAATCCACAAATAATGGCATCTTTGCTTTTTTCCAATCCACATCTCCATTATTTATTTTTCTTTATTACTAATACTGGACCTCTAGTACATATTGAGCCTGCCAATCAGATTGTGGTTCAAATTCTCAGTTACAGCTTTTTACCCTTCTCAGCACAGCACTTATGTTCAAGAAAGTTGATTTTCCTTGTTATCTTCTGGGGTGTGAGGTAGGGAGGGCAGGTTTAATCCTGGCTCACTATTGTACATTTAGCCATTTGATGTCCCAGTTTTATAGGGGAGACGTGTCTTCCTATTAGACTCCTTATCTTGAACAAGTCTTGGGCTTTGTTTCCTGTTGCCATTTCCTGTGGGGCCATGGAGAAACATGGTTAGGGAATAAGCCAGTTCCATTTCTCAACTTACCTTTCTGAGCTCTTGACTTAACTTAGATAACTGACCTGAAATTTTTTTACCTTATTATCAGTTCACTGATGCATTTAAGGAAATTTTATTAAATATATTTTATGAGAACTGTTTAGTTGTTTTTATTGGCAAGTCAGTCCAGGCACCCAGCCTGCCATGTTAGCGGAAAAAAAGCAGATGAGTTGAAGAACTATGAAAACAAACTAGGCTGCTGATTCTTCAGACAGGATGCAAGAACTAGTTTAAGTGTACCCTTTGAAGTAAGGCCAGTTTTCTAAACAATTTTTAAACCCTTTCTCAAAAAATAATGACAATGCCAAGATTATTTTCCTTTTCCAGTAAAAGCCATATACTACATATCCGACAGTAGGTAAAAATATCCAAAGAGTGCATTCATTGCACCCTGATGTCATTTCTCTTGGTGAAAACACTATTACGTTTTTTTCCAGAAAAACTATCTCCGTGCCAACACATATTATGCCAGTCAGTTACACATCAAGTTTTGAACTCCAAACACCTACACAAAGTTCTTCATGATTAGCTCTCACTTCTCAGAAATAACACAGTAATGTTCCAGCGTTCCTGAGAGATCATAGTATTCTTTTACAGTCCGTTCGATGTGTGTTTCCAAAATGCCAGACAGAAACGCATAATGCCTTCAGAATTTGTGCCAAGTACACATAGCTGAGATTACTCAGATAAAGTCATATTAATCTTAAAGACATTTGCTATTTTTTTAGAATGACAAAAGGGCATTCATAAAATTTTATGTCTAATTTACTTTGTTTATTCTATGGGTGTAACCCTTAATTGTTTGTTTTGCTATTTAAGTCAGTGTTTGCTGAACAAAATGACAGGCATTTTGAGTCCCACTTTCCTGCATCCAGCATAACTGAGGTTATCAGACTGGACTCGCATATTCAGAAGAGGAAAACAGGCACTAAAATAAGGAGGCAAGGACTCCTTTTTTGTATCCATAACGTCTGGCACTACCCCTGGTATGTGGGAGAAGCTAAATATTTATGAAAGGAATAATAATGTTGAGGGATATTAAATAGAATTCCCCACTTGTGCCAGGAAGAAAATGACAGAGAAAGAAGACAGGCTCTGGGGTTCGATAGATCTGGGCTTGTATTTCAGCAACGTCAATCATTAACTTCCTGGCACTAACAAGTGAACATCAGTTTCCTAATCTGTAAGGAAGTGTATAATGCCTAATTCACAGGGCCGTGAATTGTGGGGATTAAGTGAGATGGCACATAAGCAAAGCAACTAGCATAGTTCCTGGCACAAAGTTGTCATTCAGTAAGTTATTTTCCTACTCTCAACCGACTTTTTCAAACACTGTTTAAAAATTATCTCGAGAGAAAAACGACCGCCGCTGAGGGTGCGAGCGACGTGCACGCGCTGAGTAGGGGGAGAGGCCTGGCTTATACTGAAATGGGACTGAGAGTTGTCTGCTGGTTCTCAGCTCAAAGAAGATTCTACAGTCCTTATTGATCCTTTTTCTTGGCATTACCATTTTTTGAAGCAAAGTTAACCTAGTTTTCTAGTTTGAGCTTTCTTTTTAGCTATCTTTTTAAAAAATTTTTTTTACTCTATAAACTAGACAAGAGATAGTTCTACAATGTCCAAGTCATTCCAGCAGTCATCTCTTGGTAGCAACTTGCAGGGTCGTGGGCGTGACCTGTCTGCAGCAGGAATAGGCCTTCTTGCTGCTGCTACCCAGTCTTTAAGTATGCCAGCATCTCTTGGAAGGATGAACCAGGGTACTGCACACCTTGCCACTTTGACAAATCTTGGAATGAGTTCTTCATTGAATTAACAAGGAGCTCATAGTGCACTCTCTTCTGCTAGTACTTCTTCCCATAATTTGAATTCTGTATTTAACATTGGAAGTAGAGGTCCCCTCCCTTTGTCTTCTCAGCACCGTGGAGATGCATACCAGACCAGTAACATTTTGGCCAACTTTGGTCTGTCTGCTAGAAACTTAGATGAACTGAGTCATTATCCAGAGGACAAGATTACTCCTGAGAACTTGCCCCAAATTCTTCTACAACTTGAAAGGAGGAGAACTGAAGAAGGCCCTACATTGAGTTATGGTAGAGATGGCAGATCTGCTACATGGGAGCCACCATACAGAGTACCTAGGGACGATTGGAAAGAAAAAAAGCCCTTTAGAAGAGATAGTTTTGATGATCATGGCCCTAGTTTCAACCCAGTGCTTGATTATGACCATGGAAGTTGTTCACAAGAATCTGGTTATTATGACAGAATGGATTATGAAGATGACAGATTAAGAGATGGAGAAAGGTGTAGGGATGATTCTTTTTTTGGTGAGACCTCGCGTAACTATCATAAATTTGACAGTGAGTATGAGAGAATGGGACATGGTCCTGGCCCCTTGCAAGAGAGATCTCTCTTTGAGAAAAAGAGGGGCACTCCTCCAAGTAGCAATATAGAAGATTTCCATGGACTCTTACTGAAGGGTTATCCCCATCTGTGCTCTATATGTGATTTGCCAGTTCATTCTAATAAGGAGTGGAGTCAACATATCAATGGAGCAAGTCACAGTTGTTGATGCCAGCTTCTTGAAATCTACCCAGAATGGAACCCTAACAATGATATAGGACACACTATGGGTGATCCATTCATGTTGCAGCAATATACAAACCCAGCACCGGGAATTCTGGTACCTCCACCTCCCTCATTTCATCTTGGGGGACCAGCAGTTGGACCAAGAGGAAATCTAGGTGCTGGAAATGGAAACCTGCAAGGACCAAGACACATGCAAAAGGGCAGAGTGGGAACTAGCCAAGTTGTTCACATCATGGATTTCTGGCAAGGGAAAAACTTGAGATATCAACTATTACAGCTGATGGAACCATTTGGAGTTATTCAAATTATCTGATTCTAAATAAAATTAATGAGGCATTTATTGAAATGGCAACCACAAAAGATGCTCAGGCTGCAGTGGCTTATTATACAGCTACACCTGCATTAGTATTTGGCAAGCCAGTGAGAGTTCATTTATCCTAGAAGTATAAAAGAATAAAGGCCTTTATTGAGATGGAGACCAGAGAAGATGCAATGGCAATGGTTGACCACTGTTTGAAAAAGGCCCTTTGGTTTCAAGGGAGATGTGTAAAAGTTGACCTGTCTGAAAAATACAAAACATTGGTACTTAGGATTCCCAACAGAGGCATTGACTTACTGAAAAAAGATAAATCCCAGAGAAGATCTTACTCTCCAGATGGCAAAGAATCTCCAAGTGATAAGAAATCCAAAACTGATGGTTCCCAGAAGACTGAAAGTACAACTGAAGGTAAAGAACAAGAAGAGAAGTCAGGTGAAGATGGTGAAAAAGATACAAAGGATGACCAGGCAGAACAAGAACCTAACATACTTCTTGAATCTGAAGATGAGCTACTTGTAGATGAAGAAGCAGCAGCAGCACTGCTAGAAAGTGGCAGTTCAGTGGGAGATGAGACAGATCTTGCTAATTTAGGGGATGTGGCATCTGATGGGGAAAAGGAAACTTCAGAAAAAGCTGTGTGAAAAAAAGATGCAAATGCGAGTGCTTCAGCAACTGCGAAGAAAAAGCTTAAAAAGGTGGACAAGATTGAGGAATTTGACCAAGAAAATGAAGCAGCGTTGGAAAACAGAATTAAAAATTAGGAAAATACAGAACCAGGTGCTGAATCTGCTGAGAATGCTGATGATCCCAACAAAGATACAAGTGAAAACGCAGATGGCCACAGTGATGAAAACAAGGAGGACTATACAATCGCAGATGAGTACAGAATTGGACCATATCAGCCCAATGTTCCTGTTGAAATTTCTGAGTAAATTGGCAGAAGAACACAGGCAGAAGAAGGAAGCTTAAGATGTGCAAGAAGCTTAATGATTTCAAAGAAAATAATGGTTCTTTGTTTTTAAATGTTGACCTTTTTTAAATACAATACAGATAGAAGAAAACTATTGTACTCTGTTGTTATAGTGGAAAAATAATAGACGTCTGTTCAAGTGTTAAGTGTTATAGCAAAACTACATATACGGTTAAGTTAATGAAGAATTGTTTTTGTTTTATCAAAATGGTAACAGACAGAAATACTTTGTAGAGACTGACTTCATATGCTACTTAAGACACTTGTACCACTAAGAAAGATACATAGAAACATTCAGAGAAATGAAATTTAGTAGTTCCAAGCTTCAAAGAAATGTCAAAACTTTTGATTCCATTCAATAAAGAACAAAACCAACTGTATTTTTATCACTTTGATTTGAAACATTTCACATTTTAATCTGAGCCTTGCAGACTTTTCATTTGGAGTCTGAAGCATTTTTGGTTTTGTTTCATTTTTTGAGAACTTCGTTAATGTGAGATTGGTAATTAAAATGAAGGTGCAGTTTTCTTTTAATGTCATGCTGTAGTTTAGGTAATAAGAAATATTAAGTAAGTGGCTTTAGATTTTGTAATTTTTTCCCTAAGTTCCTGCTAGATTTCATATTCTAGTATTCAACGTATTTTTCAGTGAAATGTAAAAATATTCCCATTCTCTTTGACCAGTATTAATTTCTTGAGATCTTATTGCTTGTCACTTCAATCCTGTAGCTGTCATACATCTGGTATAAGCAACATTTGATTTTTGAAATGTGTAGACCATCTCTTCATATTTTCAAGATGTAATTTTACATTTCTGCATTTTAAAAAAGTTTGGCCGTAATCTTAGATGCATGCCTCTAATTCATATACTTGCATATGTGACCTTTGTGAACAGAAATTTGCATGTATAATCTGTGTCCACTTGTAACTTTCTGGTTATATACTGCTTATATCTTTGGATTCAAGTTTCTGAAGTGAGTACCAATAAAAAAAAAAAAAAAACCTAGGCCATGTTCATTGGTTATACATGTTTGAAATGTTAACCAATATATTTGTCAGTTGTGGTTTTTACTCACTGTTACACTTTTTTGCATGCTTTAACAAATTATTATGTTTTTGATCTAGAGTGTTCCAAAGACTGCTACTAAAGATCTGAGTTAAAAAAAAAAATTATCTCTTTTACCATTTGGTATTGAATACATTGCCTGTATCTGATTTCCATCATGGTGCTTCTTCTTTATAATAGCACTACTCTTACAGTGCATTATGCCTTGTCTAGTTTCTGGCCAAATGGCAAAGGATTATTTTTAAAAAGAAGGAGCACTGTGAACAAAACTCCCATTTTTCCCACTGATTTCATCCCTGATCATGGCTTCTTCAATGAACAGTATGCACAGTTTTCAAACTATTTCATGTCTGTGTCCCTTGGTTCCAATTCTAAACACTGACACTGAATGATTAGGTCTATATACAAATTGTCTACCCATCATGGAATCAGACAGTACAAACATGATCACCCAAACCCATCACTTTAGCAAGGGCTCTGAGAGGGGTACAATTTCAAAGAAGTGGCTGCTGTTGGAAAGTTATATAGACATACCTAGTTCACCTCATCTGATCCCATGCTCACCAAATTATCGTTTATTAATTTGGTTTACCTTGAAGCTTGCCTATTGAGGAAACATGCACTGGCATTTGGGAGTTATATTTCTCTTTGTAAATTAATAAATTGAATTCAGCAATATAAGCAAAAGGAGAGAAGATAAACATAGAGGATCAATCTACAAAAGGAAAATAGAAAAAAATACTTATGGGGAAGTAAGGAAAAGGGAGAACTAGAAAATTACTTGACTTTCTGTTCCTGAGGTTTGGCTTCTCATTCTGAACTTTCCATGAGATTCCCCTGTAGCCTGCAGATATATCACATTTTTGTTTGATCTACTTTGAGTGAGCTTTTGGCTTTTCAACTGTGGCCCATTGACAAAAATATTTTAAATCTTAGAAGCCTGAAACACTGCGTCAGACCTTATTGTCACACTGTAGTAAATTCTCCAAGGTAGTGCGGTCCTGTGAGGTTTCTTGGCAATCAGCCAACTGTAGCTCACCTTCCTTGACTCAATAATATTTATTGATTTGCTTATTTGAACAAATTATCTCTAAGATAAAGTCTACAGTAATATATTTACTTGTACAAAGAAAATCATATAAGCCCTGAAGATTTTAATAAGCAGTAAAATATGAAATGTTGTCACTGAGTTTTGCTTCCTCACCAATTTTTTTTTTAATCCAAGAAGTGATAGCAAGAAGGACATGAGAGTGGTATGAATAATATTATAAACCTAGCACTTTTACATTTTACAGATTACAAAGATAGTGATAGCATCCAAAATCTCCATATCTTTAATATATGTAATAGGTGTCACATTGGCTTCCTGTGTAGTTTTGTCTGAATCATGTTTAGGCCTTACTTCAACTCTCGAGACATAGAATACAACAACAGTGGTCATTGATACTCATCACCACTTTAATTGCTTGCAGTAGACATAAGGAAAAGACTAGCATAGTATTATAAGTATTTGCATTCAAGTAGCTACAAGCCATGTCATGTGGAAAGAAAAAAGTGCTTTTAAGACACATAAAATACAGTGTTATCCACTTACTAACTAAAGAATCAAGAACCCCAAAAAGGCAGTTAAAAAAAATAAAATAACTGAACTCACTGGGTTCAAATGTTAGAATAAAAGAAGAAGAAAAATAAAGGAGAAAAGCATAAGGTAAAAGAAAATTTGTTCCCTCAAATTTAATCATAGTAAATGCAAACTTACACTGTTCTACCTAATGTCACATAATTAATTTATTCTATCAATACTTCATTATTTTTCTTAGCTTGACAGGTTGGGGAAGGATGTTATAATAATTCATAAAATCTTTGATAATGTCTCTACCTTGTCCAATAGTCAGTGATCTGGAAACATTACTTTCCAAGTTAGTAAACCAATGAAAAAAAGCAGATTTTATATGTTCTTCTGTTGCTTCCTAATTAGCCTATGCCTACCAAAAATCTGGTCCTACTTTTTGATATCAAGACAGAGCTTCCTCAGGGCAAATTTGTTAGGGCTAGTGATTTCTTTTTCAGTAGCACTAAATAGACTTAAAGGAAGGAATAGTATCCCAGAGAAGAAAATACCCTGCCATCAGCTACTTCACATTTCAGAACAGCAGACAACCTCAGGGACCTGTGGGTAAACGGTAAATGACAACCAAGATTCTGCCCATTATTAATTCAATATCTTGCTGTTTGGTTTTCTGTATAAACAAAACACATAATTAGTCTTGGCAGTTGAGAACCACAATTGCCTCTCACTATGTTGAACTCTTTGCTTCCCTTTTATTTAGTTAGTTATTTATTAAAAATATTTATTTATTTAGGCTGCGCTGGGTCTTCATTGCGGCACGCAGGATCTTCGTTGCGGCATGCGGGATCTCTGCAGACTTCTTAGTTGCGGCATGTGAACTCTGAGTTGCGGCATGCATGTGAGATCTAGTTCCCTGACCAGGGATCAAACTCGGGCCACCTGCATTGGGAGCACCCACAGAACCACCAGGCAAGTCCTTGCTTGCCTTTCCTTTAAGTATGACAGAAGAATAATTTCATATGGGTGTAAAAAGCAGCCAATAGAAGAGAAGCATAAAAATGACTATCAAATTGTATCCTGGTGTATTGTCACTCCGGTGGTCATGACCATAATTTATGACACAACTTTATATTCTGCATATATCTTCAGAAGCTACTAAATGTGACTAACAGTAATTAAGAATAGCCCTGTGGAATAAGTCTTAAAACATTATCTGACAACTTGGCTAAGGGTGACAGAATTTTCTCTAAATAGCTCAGATTTTATAATAGTACTTAAATGAGAACTTATCCTCTCATGCAGCAACAGTTTTGTTTTGCCTTTTAAATGTATTTATTTATTTTTGGCTGCGTTGGGTCTTCGTTGCTGCGTGCAGGCTTTCTCTAGTTGCGGCGAGCAGGGGCTACTCTTCATTGTGGTGCACGGGCTTCTCATTGCTGTGGCTTGTCTTTGTTGCAGTGCACAGGCTCTAGGCACATGGGCTTCAGTAGTTGTGACTCGCAGGCTCAGTAGTTGTGGCTTGTGGGTTCTAGAGCGCAGGCTCAGTAGTTGTGGTGCATGGGCTTAGTTGCTCCGCGGCATGTGGGATCTTCCCGGACCAGGGCTCGAACCCGTGTCCTCTGCACTGGCTGGCGGATTCTTAACCACTGTGCCACCAGGGAAGTCCATTGTTTTGTTTTCTGGACTAACTTTTCTCATAGTTAAGCATAAAGCACTACTTATACTCACTATGAAAAACTGTTAATATGTAGTTGTGGTGGAGATAATAAGTTATACAGGGAAGAATTGAATGATTTATTTTTTCCCAAAGGTCTAATCCTTAGATCTACTTTAAACTGTTGTCTAAGGCAAAAAGTCAAGACAAATAATTCATTTTGATACATAGCTGGTAAAGCTTTGAATAAAAGTTTGATAATCTGCAGCACAATAGTCAGATACTAGGCTGAGGTTCAGAAACTCTTGCTATTGATTGTGTTCATTTTTATTTTAGAGGACCAATGTATTTCAGAAAAATGCTCCCTTGTGGTAGAGAATAACAACATGCTCATAACTTTCTTCTAAATATTCAAAGGTGTGCTCAGAGAAACCTGTATTTTTGACCCTTCAATAAGTTGTTTGTAAATATGAATCAAAAGAAGTGTCAGTCTCATGCCTAGGATAAAATCCCTAGCTTTTTTACATGAACAATATTTTCAACTATTGATTTATCTTCATTTAAACCTCAAACATTTTTCAAATGACTACACAGTCTGTAACATAATATAATACCTCAAAACTTATTCCTAATCTAAAAACTCATTTTGGGATGTGTTTAGGCAATAATATAAAGCAATCAAACATTTTATCACTTGGTAATAACATTGTATCAAATTATCCACTCCTGATTATACCTTCTCATGATGAAATGAGGTATCAGAATAAGCTGTGTCAGAGAAACTGGAAAGTAAATAAGATTTACTGAACTGGGTACTAGTCAGTATTGCTATTCTGACCCTCCCTTTCTCTTTCACTTTCCAATAGAATGTTTCAAAGTAGCAGAAATTCTTTCTTACTGAATTTTAAAAAATCACCTGATTGATAAGGCATTAAGTTCTCCATTCTCTCATTTTTGTTTAAACCAAATAAGGAATAAAATGATCAGAGATTCAAAAACTGATACAAAGATTCAAAAAGGGTAGCTCAACTAAATATTCTGATGAAACAGCATTTTAATATTATTTTTGTCAACTTTTGGAAATAAAGGACACTATCCAAAACACATTAATTATACTTACCACTAATATGTAACGATTTTAAGGTGTAAAATATCATTATTTTTTGATGAGGATCAGTTGATCTTCATTTTCTTTCTGAAAGTAGAGCTTAGTCTTACTAAGCCTGCCATATGTCTAAAGAATCCACAATTTGTAATTACAGTTATTTTTTCATATTTATTTTGCCAGTTGAATAGTAACCATAATTGAGGACTGGATAATTAATATATATATAAGTATATGTCTATATTAATTATCATTTATTCTGATTATTTTCCTGTTTTACAACTCCATTTGCTGCAGAAAAAAAAATAGTAAGATATTTTCATATCCTCTTTCTTTCCCTGCCCACTAAAAATATTTCTCTTTTGCCTGTTAAATTCCTGGGTCTTAGGCAGTCAGGTTACCAGGCAAGGGAAGAATTGAAAGGAGTCAGAGCCAGTTGGATTGCTTTAAATTGGAGATGACAAAGAGTTGCAAAAGAAAATTATGGAAAAGAAGAAAAAATAAAGGAAAGGAGGGCAAGAAAGGTAAAGATCAATCCTGACTGGCTTTAGGGGATGTTTGAAGCATTGCGGATGGAAGTTTAGGTTGATCTTGTCTACCTTGTGGGGCAGGACTCTAAAAGATAGGTGAAAAAGAGGATTCAAAGAACTTTGTTATATGTTATGACTGAAACTCCTCTTTGGTGGTTTTTTAGGGGGGATTACATTGGTGAATTAAGTTGCTTTTTAAATTTTTAGGAATGTTGTATTATGTTTTTCATTTGTGTGTTTGTTTTCCAATTACACACCATGTTCAGGTTGATTTCAGAGTGAGAACAATAAGGTCCAGCTTTATATGGATGATAACATAGATTATGGATTATTATTCTATGAGGTGGTAGATATTTAATTTATAATTTCAAAGCAAATTAGTCTTATTTTTCATTTTCTTCCAAGTTTTATTGTAAGCCCTAACATAATAATCCAGATGATTAAGAAACTGATATATTCAGTATCTCCTATTGGTTACAAGTACTGAATAGTTCACAAAAATTAAAACAGATTGTGGCATTGTAAGACCACAATAACGCATAACTAACATTATTGAATACTTATTCCATGCCTGGCTTTATTCAAACCATCTCACACACATTAATTAATTTGACATGCTCACTACAACTCCATGATGTAGAATTGTGCTTTTCCCTATTTTTCCAAAGAGCAAACTGAGGCAGGAAAAAGATAAATAACATGCTCAAGGTCACGCAATACCAGCTGGTAGATAATGGTGCTATATTCAAAACCATATAGTCAGGTTTCAGAGCCTGCCTTCTTAACCTCTAGATTATACCATCTCTTTAATCAAGGCTTATATTTAATCTCTAAACGATAAAACATTATATTGCTGGTACTTACCCAAACAGAAAAACATATTAAGGCATTTAATAATTAATAACAAAACATATGAAAGAAAATCAATTTTCACAGTATGAATTTTAAAACAATCCTATTCTCAATAATACAAATAATATATTTGTACTGTATTTTGTTTATGTTCTACCCAATCCATCTGCTCACCTTGCTTTCTGGCTAGAGCTGTCATTATTACAACTACTGAGTATTGCACACATAAATCTTGCTGCAATTTATTTGAGAAAAAATAGAAAAGTCACTTTTTTCTACATTTTCTCTTAAGTGAGGAAAAACAGTGTGTCAGGGTGTTTCAGACTTATAAAGGGAAAATTTGGACAAGGGCGTCTAAGAACATGTAATTTCTACTCACATATGCTACAAAACAATGGAGGCTGTCTGCAGAGAGTAATGATAAATAGATTGATGGAGAAATAACTATATATTGTATACTGTAAGTTATTTAATATATACCATATATATTTGACAACACTAATAGATATGTCATATTGTTGAATCAGATTGATAGATAATTATATGTTATATACTGTAACTTATTTAATATATATGATATGTATTTGGCAAAACTAATAGATATAAATCCTATTGTTGAATCTGGTTGCTTCCTGAGAAAGTTTTATCAGATTTATCCATTGTTGCTCTAGGGACATAATAGGGCTGATGGGTGTGAACCCTAGGGACACAGACATATCCATTAAAGTTCATAGTCACCTTAAAAAGTAATGCACGGGAAATGGTCCCAGCAAGGTACTAAAAGGGTCAATCTATGAAGAAATCTATCCAATGATCACCATGTAACCATCATGATGGGGTAGCTATGGAGCAACATTTCCTTCACCATCTCAATAAATAATTCTCCTGAGGATGACCTATACTGAGGCTTTAACAGGATCATCCTCTGTAGTTGAAAGAAAATTGCCACTTCTATAGGAAATTGCCTAGAAAACAACTTTCTCATAGAACAACAACCTAAGTCACTTCAAAATGTAGTACTTAAGGGACTGTTTTGAGAATGGTGAGAACATTACTAGCATTCTGAGAGGGTGTTCCCAGAATCACCTAGACTAGACTGATTTCTAAACCATCCTATTGTGTTTTTCCAAAGGACTCCCTAAATGTGGAATTGAAAACCCAAGAACTTTTCATTGTGTGGATGAGTTCATCCACAAAGTTATTTAGTTGACTCTGAAAATATTTTGTAACTTTTTGTGTGTGTATGAGTGATCTTTTTAGTGCAAAGACATGAACGTGTTACGGGAGACCCTCAGAAAAATCTCATTTGCAGAACTTGAAATATCTGCCACCACCAGGTAATGATTTCTTTCCTCCACGTGGGGTGTAGGTGAACTTAAGGAGCGATGATTTTTGTCTATTGTTCTTACTCAGAGAAGTATCAATATCTATGGCCCTTTCCTAGAAAATAGGCTGCTATCTCTGCTAGGAAAGAGAATTTCTTGCAGTGTGTAAATCCTCAGCTCATAACAGCTTGGTTTAGGTATCAGTCTTGTTCTTTCTGTTTCTGTGAAGGGTAAGGAGAAACTTGCTCTTAGTGCCCCAAATGAGGTGTGAGGATTATGAGTGGGTCTAACCACGGGCCCACAATTTCTTCCCTGAGGAAAGTAATAAAAGGGCTTGGAACACCTTCACGCCTTCTGACATTAACCCAATCCTGCTGGTAGAAGCTCCACTGTAGGTGTTCGGCATGTCGTTTGTCATTCACTCCCACCTCTGAGACTCCAAACCATCTGGAAAATTAAAGAATTCCACTTCAGGCAAAGGGCAGGAACAGTATACGAGAGGGTGAGGGGAATATGTGCTGACCTGAGAACTTTGCAAATATGTGGAGTTTGTAAAACTAAAGGCAAAAAAAAAATGTACATAAGCAATTCACTCTAGTTGATAAAGTTTTTTCTCCACAGTGGTATAGGTTAACAGTTTTAATACTGCTATCCATTATGTTAGAATTGAAAAATTAAGTAAATAGATGGCAAGTGATGAGAGCCAGTGTCTCACTGCTGGAGTAAGAGTTTACGGATAAGTAGAGGAGGCTAGAATGATCCATGTGGTAGTGGATTAAAGTTGGAGATATCAGTATGAACTCATGTTTAGCTTAATATAGATACAGATGGTTACATATAGAAATATTTATTAGATATGTATATATTCACAGGTCAGTATACACATAGGTATTTCCTTGCTCTATCAGCTGAGAGGGCCTGGGAGCCATAACACCTCAAAAGCAAAGAGCACAGCTAGCACTCAGATCTGGTTTCTAAGATCCTTCTCCAGTAAAAGGAACAAGAGATCGTTGGATAAATGGCTGATTCTAGGACTGGCTTAGGCAACAGACAACATGTACTGGATTATTTTATAGTGTCAGAAAGTAAGGAAGTGCTCAGAATAAAACAAAAACCTACAATGATGGGGGTATATCAAAGGGACACAGAAGCCAACTAAAAGATATCCCAATGGCCAAAACTGGCACAATTTGAGCGATAAAATAGTGTTGGATTATAACACAGTATAAAATAAATGTCTGTGAGTTCATAATAACATAAATTAGTGATTGAATAAATAAATAAGTGGGGGAGAAGACACAAATCTCTCATGCATAAGAATTCCACATAATTTATGTAGATACTCTGCCCTCAAGGAGAGAGAGCATGACTCCCACTCAAGTGTGGGCTGTTCATAGTGACAGCCTTCCAAAAATTACAGTATGGAAAGAGAGAAAGAAAAGAGTAACTTTACTGTGGAGAAACCTGACAGACACTGGCTCAACCAGGTTATCAAGGTCAACATCAGTAGTTTAAGTCATGTTAATGGTATATACCCTTGATATGATGCAATGAAAACAGCGCTTTAACTCTGTAGTCTTCCTCTCAAAACCCACAATATCCATCTAATAGTGAGAAAAATATCAGAAAAACCATAATTGAGGGACATTCTAAAAAATACCTAAGCAATACTCTTTAAAACTGTCAGGGTCATCAAAAACAAGTCTGAGAAACTGCCACAGCCAAGAAGAGCTTAAGAAAATATGACAACTAAATATAATGTGGTATCCTGAATGAGACCCTGGAACAATAAAAGGACATTTGGTAAAAACAAAGAAAATCTCAATGAAGACTTTACATATATATAGACTTTTGTTAATAGTAATATATCAATATTGGTTCATTAATTGTAATAAATGTACCATACTAATGTAAGATGTTAATAATATGTGAAACTGGGTGAAGAGTATGTGGTAATTCTCTGTACTATCTTTGCAATTGTTTTGTAATTCTAAAGCTCTTCTAAAAAATAAAGTTTATTAATCCAGCAATTCCACTCCTGAATATATATTCAAAAAAAAAAGAAAACATTCATTTGGAAAGATACATGCACCCCAGTGTTCATAGCAGCATTATTTACAATTGCCAAGATATGGAAGCAACCTAAGTGTCCATTAACAGAAGAATGGATAAAGAAGGCATTGTGTGCATGTGTATACACACAATGGACTACTATCCAGTCATAAAAAAGAATGAAATTTTGCCATCTGCAACAACGTGAATGGACTTGGAGTGTATTATGCTAAGTGAAATAAGTCAGACAGAGAAAGACAAATACTGTATGATATCACATATATGTGGAATCTAAAAAATAAAACAAACTAGTGAATATAACAAAAAAGAAACAGACTCACAAATATAGAAAACAAACTAGTGGTTACTGGTGGGGAGAGGGAAGAGGGGAGGAGCAAGATAAGGGTAGAGGATTCTTACCTCTTAGGTACAAACTATTATGTATAAAATAAATAAGCTACAAAGATGTATTATACAATGCAAGGAATATAACCAGTATTTTGTAGTAACTATAAATGGAATATAACTTAAAAATTGTGAATCACTATGTTGCATACCTGTAACTTAGGTAATATTGTACATCAACTATACTTCAATTTTAAAAAATGAAAACAAAAGTTTATTAGAAAAAAGTTCAAATCTCACTGTGTGTATCTTTTTGAATTTATGGTTCTTCTGCAAGTGCTGGCAGCCTTCTCTGCTTTAACATATATTTAAGTGCTCTTACCAAAATAATGTAAAATGATAAACAACTTTTAATATAATATGTGACTCTTTAATGATGAAAGAATCACATACCCATTGTGACTGGGGAACTAACACAGAGACATATAAAGTTAATTATCACACTGATCCTCTATTCTGCACTACTAACAGTCAAGTGTGTACCCTTCACACCATTCTTCATGTCATAAAAACACATATATAGGTTTTTTTTTAATGAATCACATTATGTACATTACTCTGGAGTTTGAATTTATCACTGCATGTCATATCACACATGAGCATTCTCCCACATAAATATACAGTGTCAACTCTCTACATAATGCCACAAAATGCCATGTATGGGAATACTAGAGTTTATTCAGCTATAACTTTATGAATCCTATTCAGGTTGTTTTCAGTTTTTACCCTGTATAATTTAATAAATAGCTCTTATAGATATTCTGCTACACTCATGCTTTTATTTCTATAGTTTCTCTGTGGTGTATAGGTATTGCTACTTTAAATAAATTTTCTAAGTTTACGTTCCAAAAAGTTGGGAATTAACATTCCAACTAACAATGTATGATAGTAACTCTTTCATTATACCCTCACCAAGCTAGATGTCTTTCTTTTAGAGTTTTACCAATTTAATGAATGAAAAATGCCATCTTGTTTGCTTTAATTTCCATTTCCTTGACTAATAGTGAGATTGAGTATCTTTTCATATATTTATTTATCATTTGGTTTTCCTCTTAGTGGTTTTTCCATTCATCATCTGTGCCTATTATTTTTTTATTTATTTATTTTTGGCTGCGTTGGGTCTTTGTTGCTGCGTGCGGGCTTTTCTCTAGTTGTGGTGAGCAGGGGCTACTCTTCGTTGCAGTGTGTGGACTTCTCATTGTGGGGGCTTCTCTTGTTGCGGAGCACAGCCTCTAGGCACGCGGGCTTCAGTAGTTGCAGCACGTGGGCTCAGTAGTTGTGGCTTGCAAACTCTAGAGCGCAGGCTCAGTAGTTGTGGCACATGGGCTTAGTTGCTCTGCAGCATGTGGGATCTTCCTGGGCCAGGGATCAAACCCATGTCCCCTGCATCCACAGGCAGATTCTTAACCACTGCACCACCAGGGAAGCCCCCCATTCTTTTTCTATTGGATTGTCTGTGTTTTTTCTTAACAAGTTTGGAGATATTTTTATTTAGGAGTGTTATTCCTCTATGTCATATATAACATGGGGTTAATAACATGGCTACGGCAAAACATTATTGTGAGAATTAAATGATTTAATGTATATAAAGCACTTAGAACAGGGCCTGGTTCATGGCAAATGCTAGTTAAATGTTAGTTGCTATTATGATTACTACTATTACTATTTTCCCCCACAAACATTCTTTATCTTTTAAACTTATTTGGGGGAGTTCCCTGATGGTCCAGTGGTTAGGACTCCACATTTCCACTGCAGGGGTCACAGGTTCCATCCCTGGCCCGGGAACTAAGATCCCACATGCTGCACAGTGCAGCCAAAATTTAAAAATAAAAAAATAAAAATAAATTTAAAAAATAAACTTATTTGGGATATCATTTACTGTAAAACATGTTTTTAATTTTGAGTTAAAAAAATATGTCTACTTTTTCTTTGCGTCATGCTTAGAAAGATCCTCCTGGCCACTTTGTATAAATTTCTTTCTATAATTTTGTCTAATATTTTTATTGTCTTTGTTTTAACATTTAGACTTTTAATCAAACTTTTAAAAAAATATTTATTTATTTATTTATTTTGGACTGTGCTGGGTCTTCGTTGCAGCATGTGGACTTCTTAGTTGAGGCATGTATACAGGATCTAGTTACTGATCACGGGTCAAACCCTGACCCCCTGCATTGGGAGCATGGAGTCTTACCCACTAGACCACCAGGGAACTCCCTAGACCTTTAATCCATCTTGAATTTAGTTTTATATATGGGATGAGAGGGAGGTCCTTTTTATTTTTTTTTTAGATGGATATAACCCATTATGTTAACATGATTTATTAAATAATCCTTTACACAATTAATTCATATACCACGATTATAATATGTTAATTTTCTGTATATCCTGTATCTATTTCTGAATGTTTTATCTATTATATATAATAGTTATTTCTTCTCATACCAATAGCTTACTGATTTGATTGCAGTGGCTTTATAGAAAAATTTAATATCTAGTGAAGCAATTTCTCCATCATTGTTCTTTTTCCTATCTTTATTGTTTACTCCTGCCTATTTATTCTTCCATTTGAGTTTTAAATAAAACTATTCTCATATGGAGAATTGTGGGTGAGGGAAGGATGCTTTCTGCATGCCTTTTAGGAGACTGTGGTGAACTTGAGTCCCATCACTCACAACAGCAGCTATCATCACATACCGTATTATCTGTAGTCTATTCTTCTTTCCCTGTCTCAGTCTCCATGCTACCACACTCCTACTTTCTGCCAAATAAATGTTTTGCCACTATGACCTTGTCGGAAACTCTGCTTTGGGGAGAACATAAACTAAGATGCCTTTTCTTTTTTTAAAATAAAAATAAAAATATGTCATAGGAGATTGGTTCAAGATGGCAGAGTACAAGGACGTGCTGTCACTCCCTCTTGCGAGAGCACCGGAATCACAACTAACTGCTGAAGAGTCATCGAAAAGAAGACACTGGAACTCACCAAAAGAGATATCCCACATCCAAAGACAAAGCAGAAGCCTCAATGAGATGGTAGGAGGGGCGAAATCACAATAAAATAAAATCCCAAAATTGCTGGATGGGTGACTCACAAACTGGAGAACACTTATACCACAGAAGTCCACCTACTGGAGTGAAGGTTCTGAGCCCAACATCAGCCTTCCCAACCTGGGGGACTGGCAACGGGAGGAGGAATTCCTAGAGAATCAGACTTTGAAGGCTTGAGGGATTTGATTGCAGGACTTCAATAGGACTGAGGGAAACAGAGACTCCACTCTTGGACGGCACACACAAAGTAGTGTGCACATCAGGACTCAGAGGAAGGAGCAGTGACCCCATAGGAGACTGAATCAGACCTACCTGCTAGTGTTGGAGGGTCTGCTGCAGAGGTGAGGGGTGGCTGTATCTCACCATGAGGACAAGGTCACTGGCAGCATAAGTTCTGGGAAGTGCTCCATGGCATTAGCCGTCCCAGAGTCCGCCATTAGCCCCACCAAAGAGCCAGGTAAGCTCCAGTGCTGGGTCACCTTAGATCAAACAACCAACAGGGAGGGAACCCAGCCCCACCCATCAGTAGACAAGCAGATTAAAGTTTTACTGAGCTCTGCCCACCAGAGCAACACCCAGCTCTACCTACCATCAGTCCCTCCCATCAGGAAGCTTGCACAAGCTTCTTAGATAGCCTCATCCACCAGAGGGCAGACAGCCAAAGCAGGAAGAGCTACAATTCTGCAGCCTGTGGAAGGAAAAGCACATTCACAGAAAGATAGAGAAAATGAAAAGGCAGAGGGCTATGTACCAGATGAAGGAACATGATAAAACCCCAGAAAAACAACTAAATGAAGTGGAGATAGGCAACCTTCCAGAAAAAGACTTCAAAATAGTGATAGTGAAGATGTTCCAGGACCTCGGAAAAAAGAAAGGAGGCAAAGATCGAGAAGATGCAAGAAATGTTTAGCAGAGACCTAGAAGAATTAAAGAACAAACACCTAGAAGAATTAAAGAGCAAAAAACTGAGATGAACAATACAATAACTGAAATGAAAAATACACTAGAAGAAATCAATAGCAGAATAAATGAAGCAGAAAAACGGATAAATGACCTGGAAGACAGAATGGTGGAATTCACTGCTGCAGAACACAATAAAGAAAAATGAATGAAAAGAAATGAAGACAGCCGAAGAGACCTCTGGGACAACATTAAATGCAACGACATTTGCATTATACAGGTCGCAGAAGGAGAAGAGAGAAAGGACCCGAGAAAATATTTGAAGAGATTATAGTCGAAAACTTCCCTAACATGGGAAAGGAAATAGCCACACAAGTCCAGGAAGCACAGAGAGTCCCAGGCAGCATAAACCCAAGGAGAAACACACCTATACACATAGTAATCAAGTTAACAAAAATTGAAGACAAAGAAAAATTATTGAAAGCGACAAGGGAAAAACGACAAATAACATACAAGGGAACTCCCATAAGGTTGCAACATGGGAAAAACGACAAATAACATACAAGGGAACTCCCGTAAGGTTAACAGCTGATTTCTGAGCAGAAACTCTACAAGCCAGAAGGGAGTGTCATGATATATTTAAAGTGATGAAAGGGAAGAAACTACAACCAAGATTACTCTACCCAGCAAGGATCTCATTGAGTTTCAATGGATAAATCAAAAGCTTTACAGAGAAGCAAAAGCTAAGTGAATTCAGCACCACCAAACCAGCTCTACAACAAATGCTAAAGTAACTTCTCTAAGTGGGAAACACCAGAGAAGAAAAAGACCTAAAAAACAAACCCATAACAATTAAAAAATGGTAATAGGAATATACATATAGATAATTAACTTAAACGTGAATGGATTAAATGTTCCAACCAAAAGACATAGGCTCGCTGAATGGATAAAAAAACAAGACTCATGTATATGATGTCTAAAAGAGACCCACTTCAGACCTAGGGACACATACAGACTGAAAGTGAGTGGATGGAAAAAGATATTCCATGCAAATGGAAATCAAAGGAAAGCTGGAGTAGCAATATTCATATCAGTTAAACTACACTTTAAAATAAAGAACATTACAAGACACAAGGAAGGACACTACATAATGATCAAAGGATCAATCCAAGAAGAATATATAACAATTATAAATATATATACACCAAACATAGGAGCACCTCAGTACATAAAGCTAACAGCTATAAAAGAGGAAATTGACAGTAACACAATAATTGTGGCGGACTTTAACATCTCACCTACACCAATGGACAGATCATCCAGACAGAAAATTAATAAGGAAACACAAGCTTTAATGACACAATACATGAGATAGATTTAATTGATATTTATAGGACACTCCATCCGAAAACAGCAGATTACAATTTCTTCTCAAGTGCACATGGAACATTCTCCAGGATAGATCACATCTTGGGTCACAAATCAAGCCTCGGTAAATTTAAGAAAATTGAAATCATATCAAGCATCTTTTCCAACCACAATGCTATGGGATTAGAAATAAATTACATGGAAGAAAATATAAAAAACACAAACACATGGAGGCTAAACAATACATTACTAAATAACCAAGAGATCACTGAAGAAATCAAAGAGGAAATCAAAAAATACCTAGAGACAAATGCCAACAAAAACACAATGATCCGAAACCTATGGGTTGCAGCAAATGCAGTTCTAAGAGGGAAGTTTATAGCAATAAAATCCTACCTCAAGAAACAAGAAAAATCTCAAATAAAAAATCTAACCTTACACCTAAAGGAACTAGAGAAAGAAGAACAAACAAAACCCAAAGTTAGTAGAAAGAAAGAAATCATAAAGATCAGAGCAGAAATAAATGAAATAGAAAGAAAGAAAACAATAGCAAAGATCAATAAAACTAAAATAGCAAAGATCAATGAAACTTCTCCTTTTTCATTCCTTTTAGAAATGAAAAAGGAGAAGTTACAACAGACACCGCAGAAATACACAGCATCATCAGAGACAAGTACAAGCAACTCTATGCCAATAAAATGGACAACCTGGAAGAAATGGACAAATTCTTAGAAAGGCATAACCTTCCAAGACTGAACCAGGGAGAAATAGAAAATATGAACAGACCAATCACAAGTAAGGAAATTGAAATTGTGATTTAAGATTTTCCAACAGGGGCTTCCCTGGTGGCGCAGTGGTTGGGAGTCTGCCTGCCAATGCAGGGGACACGGGTTTGAGCCCTGGTCTGGGAAGATCCCACCTGCCGTGGAGCAACTAGGCCCATGAGCCACAACTACTGAGCGTGCGCGTCTGGAGCCTGTGCTCCGCAACAAGAGAAGCCACGATAGTGAGAGGCCCGTGCACCGCGATGAAGAGTGGCCCCCGCTTGCCCCAACTATAGAAGGCCGTCACACAGTAACGAAGACCCAATACAGCCATAAATACATAAATAAATTAATTTAAAAAAAAAATTTCCAACAAACAAAAACCCAGGACCAGATGGCTTCACAGGTGAATTCTATCAAACCTTTAGAGAAGAGCTAACACCCATCCTTCTCAAACTCTTCCAAAATATAACATAGGGAGGAACACTCCCAAACTCATTCTATGAGGCCACCATCACCCTGATACCAAAACCAGACAAGAGAGACTACAAAAAACGAATATTATGGACCAATATCATGGATGAATATAGATGCAAAATTCCTCAACAAAATACTAGCAAACAGAATCCAGCAACACATTAAAAGGATCACACACCATGATCAAGTGGGATTTATCCCAGGGATGCAAGGGATCTTCAATATACGCAAATCAATCAATGTGATACACCATATTAACAAATTGAAGAATAAAACCCATATGATCATCTCAATAGATGCAGCTTTGACAAGATTTTGTCAAAGCTTTTGACAAAATTCAACACACATTTATGATAAAACTCTCCAGAAAGTGGGCATAGAGGGAAACTACCTCAACATAATAAAGGCCATATGTGACAAACCCACAGCCAACATCATTCTCAGTGGTGAAAAACTGAAACCATTTCCACTAAGATCAGGAACAAGACAAGGTTGCCCACTCTCACCACTATTATTCAACATAGTTTTGGAAGTCATAGCCATGGCAATCAGGGAAGAAAAATAAAAGGAACACAAATTGGAAAAGAAGAGGTAAAACGGTCACTGTTTGCAGAGGACATGATACCATACATAGAGAATCCTAAAGATGTCACCAGAAAACTGCTAGAGCTAATCAATGAATTTGGTAAAGTTGCAGGATACAAAATTAGTGCACACAAATCTCTAGCATTCCTATACACTAACAATGAAAGATCAGAAAGAGAAATTAAGGAAACAATCCCATTTACCATTGCAACAAAAAGAATAAAATACCTAAGAATAAACTTACCTAAGGAGGTAAAAGACCTGTACTCAGAGAACTATAAGGCACTGATGAAAGAAATCAAAGATGACACAAACAGATGGAGAGATATACCATGTTCTTGGATTGGAAGACTCAATGTTGTGAAACTGATTATACTACCCAAGGCAATCTACAGATTCAATGCAATCACTTTCAAATTACCAGTGGCATTTTTTACAGAAATAGAACAAAAAACATCTTAAAATTTGTATGGAGACACAAAAGACCTTGAATAGCCAAAGCAGTCTTGAAGGAAGAAAACAGAGCTGGAGGAATCAGACTCCCTGACTTCAGACTATACTACAAAGCTACAGTAATAAAGACAATATGGTACTGGCATAAAAACATAAATATAGATCAATGGAACAGGATGGAAAGCCCAGAGATAAACCCATGCACCTATGGTCAACTAATCTGTGGCAAAGGAGGCAAGGATATATAATGGAAAAAAGACAGTCCCTTCAGTAAGTGGTGCTGGGAAAACTGGACAGCTACATGTAGAAGAATGAAATTAGAACACTCCTTAACACCATACACAAAAATAAACTGAAAATAGATTAGAGACCTAAATGTAAGACCGGACACTATAAAACTCTTGGAGGAAAACATAGGAAGAACACTCTGACATAAATCACAGCAGATCTTTTTTGATCCAACTACTAGAGTAATGGAAATAAAAACAAAAATAAACAAATGGAACCTAATGAAACTTAAAAGCTTTTGCAAAGCAAAGGAAACTACAGTCAAGACGAAAAGACAACCCTCAGAATAGGAGAAAGTATTTGCAAATGAATCAACGGACAAAGGATTAATCTCCAAAATATATAAATAGTTCATGCAGCTCCATATTAAAATAACAAACAACCCAATCCAAAAATGGGTGGAAAACCTAAATAGACATTTCTCCAAAGAAGACATACAGATAGCCAAAAACACATGAAAAGCTGCTCAACATCACTAATTATTGGAGAAATGCTAATCACAACTACAATGAGGTATCACCTCACACCAGTTAGAATGGGCATCATCAGAAAATCTACAAACAACAAATGCTGGAAAGGGTGTGGAGAAAAGGGAACCCTGTTGCACTGTTGGTGGGAATGTAAATTGATACAGCCAGTATGGATAACAGTATGGAGGTTCCTTAACAAACTAAAAATAGAATTATCATATGACCCAGAAATCCCACTGCTGGGCATATTCCCAGAGAAAACCTAATTCAAAAAGTCATATGGGTCCCAATGTTCATTGCAGCACTATTTACAATAGCCAAGTCATGGAAGCAACCTAAATGCCCATCAACAGTGGAATGGATAAAGAAGATGTGGTACATATACAATGGAATGTTACTCAGCCATAAAAAGGAATGAAATTGGGTCATTTGTAGAGACGTGGATGGTTGTAGAGACGTGGATGGATCTAGAGACTGTCATACAGAGGGAAGCAAGTCAGAAAGAGAAAAACAAATATTGTATATTAATGCATATATGTGGAACCTAGAAAAATGGTACAGATGAACTGGTTTTCAGGGCAGAAATAGAGATAGAGATGTAGAGAACAAACGTATGGACACCAAGGGGAGAAAATGGCGGGGTGGTGGTGGTGGTGGGATGAATTGGGAGATTGGTATTGACATATATATACTAATATGTAGAAAATAGATAACTACTAAGAACCTGCTGTATAAAAATAAAATAAAATTCAAAACTTCAAAAAAAAATTATATCATAACTAATTTATCCCCTTAGAGCAGCTTTATCTGCTCCCCATGGGGTTGGGAGGAAGTGTATTCTGTTTCTATGAATTGGTGATTGGTAATTTGGGTTCCGTTTTATCAAATGGATACTTTGGTGAGTTTCATTGATTTAAAGGTAACTAAGCTTTTTACCATTATAATTAGAGAACATGGTCTATAAAAATCTCTACTTTTAGAATATATTTTCTTTTTTGACAAAGTATATGATCAATTTTTACCAATTTTCCATATTATAAGAAAAGAATATACAGTCCCTGTTGAGATTAAGGTTCTATGTATAAATTTATTGACACAAGCTTTTTATTTATATTATTTAAATAGTCTATATCCATCTTGTTCTGTCAAATAACTCTTAACTTTAAAAATTAAATTCTTGTTATTTCTAGATTTTGTTCCTTAAATTTCACTGATAATATTATTTACTGCATGCATTTTTGTTTGCTTTATCATTACACAGTTTATTATCTTTTGGCCTAAAATTTTCATTTGGTCTTGTTTTAATTTTGCCACATCTGCTTTCTTTTGGTTTTTCATTTGCCTGTTATAATTTTGCAGGCAGTTTCTTTATTTTTAACTTTACCCCTCCACTTTGTTTGAAATATATTTAGCTAGATTTTTTTTCACCCAAGCTTATAATTCCTTGTCTTTTAATTGTGAGAACCAGTAGTTCACAAAAGTTTTAACTAATCATTTTTTATTACTTTCCTTTATTTTACATTCATTATTTAATGTATTTTTTTTAAATGGAAGACTGTAACAAGGAAGAGCCAATTTTGACTCCATGTTGGATCTGTTTCTTTGACTTTAACCTTTGCTTTTCGTTGCTTTTGTTATTATAATCATACATAATGGCCTGTCTCAGGGAACCCTGCCCCTCTGCCTGAATGTTAAACTAAAGTGCCTTTGTTCAGCTCACAGGCAGACAATCTGACCCTGCCCACCTGTGAATGTTTGCAGAAAAGAAGAAATTAACACATCCCCTCTCCAATGCTGGCCAAGCCAGGCAAAACTAATGGCCTTTTTTTTTTTTTTTTAATAGATCTTTGTTGGAGTATGACTGCTTCACAATACTGTGTTAGTTTCTGTTGCATAACAAAGCAAATCAGCCATATGCATACACATGTCCCAATATGCCCTCCCTCTTGAGCCTCCCTCCCATCCTCCCTATCCCATCCCTCTAGGTCAATGCAAAGCACAGAGCTGATCTCCCTGTGCTACGCTGCTGCTTCCCACCAGCCAACTATTTTAAATTTGGTAGTGTATGTATGTCGATGCTACTCTCACTTTGCCCCAGCTTCCCCCTCCCACCCCATGTCCTCAAGTCCATTCTCTATGTCTATCTCTGCATTCCTGCCCTGCACTAGGTTCATCACTACCTTTTTCTTTTTTTTTTAGATTCCACATATATGTGTTAGCATACGATATTTGTTATTCTCTTTCTGACTTACTTCACTCTGTATGACAGACTCTAGGTTCATCCACCTCACTAAATAACTCAATTTCGTTCCTTTTGATGGCTGAATAATATTCCATTGTATATATGTGCCACATCTTTATCCATTCCTCTGTCGATGGACATTTAGGTTGGTTCCATGTCCTGGATATTGTAAATAGTGCTTCAGTGAACATTGTGGTAGATTTCTCTTTTTGAATTATGGTTTTCTCAGGGTATATGCCCAGTAGTGGGATTGCTGGGTCATATGGTAGTTCTATTTATAGTTTTTTAAGGAACCTCCATACTGTTTTCTATAGTGGTTGTATTAATTTACATTCCCACCAGCAGTGCAGGAGGGTTCCCTTTTCACCACACACTTTCCAGCATTTATTGTTTCCAGATTTTTTGATAATGGCCATTCTGACTGGTGTGAGGTGATACCTCATTGTAGTTTTGATTTGAATTTCTCTAATAATTAGTGATGTTGAGCATTTTCATGTGCCTCTTGGCCATCTGTATGTCTTTCTTGGTGAAATGTCCATTTAGGTCTTCTGCCCATTTTTTAATTGGATTGTTTGTTTCTTTGATATTGAGCTCCATGAGCTGTTTGTGTATTTTGGAGATTAATCCTTTGTCTGTTGTTTCATTTGCAAATATTTTCTCCCATTCTGAGGGTTGTCTTTTTGTCTTGTTTATGGTTTCCTTTGCTGTGCAAAAGCTTTTAAGTTTCATTAAGTCCCATTTGGTTTTTTGTTTGTTTGTTTTTATTTCTGTTACTCTAGGAGGTGGGTCAAAAAGGATCTTGCTGTGGTTTATGTCAAATAGTGTTATTCCTATATTTTCCTCTAAGAGTTTTATAGTGTCTGGTCTTACATTTAAGTCTTTAAACCATCTGGAGTTTATTTTTGTGTATGGTGCTAGATAGTGTTCTAATTTCATTCTTTTACATGTAGCTGTCCAGTTTTCCCAGCACCACTTATTGAAGAGGCTGTCTTTTCTCCACTGTATGTTCTTGCCTCCTTTGTCATAAATTAGGTGACCATATGTGTGTGGGTTTATCTCTGGGCATTCTATCCTGTACCATTGATCTATAGTTCTGTTTTTCTGCCAGTACCATACTGTCTTGATTACTGTAGCTTTGTGGTATATTTTGAAGTCGTGAGCCTGATTCCTCCAACTCCATTTTTCTTTCTGAAAATTGCTTTCGCTATTCAGGGTCTTTTGTGTTTCCATATGAATTGTTAAGAGTTTTTGTTCTAATTCTGTGAAGAATGCCATTGGTAGCTTGATAGGGGTTGCATTAAATCTGTAGATTGCTTTGGGTAGTATAGTCATTTTCACAATATTGAATCTTGCAATCCAAAAACATGGTATATTTCTCCATCTATTTATGTCATCTTTGATTTCTTTCATCAGTGTTTAATAGTCTTCTGAGTACAAGTCTTTTGCCTCCTTAGGCAGGTTTATTCCTAGGTGTTTTATTCTTTTTGTTGCAATGGTAAATGGGAGTGTTTCCTTCATTTCTCTTTTTGATTTTTCATTATTGGTTTATAGGAATTCCAGAGATTTCTGTGCAATAATTTTTTATCCTGCAACCTTACCAAATTCATTGATTTGTTCTAGTAATTTTCTTGTGGCATCTTTAGGATTTTCTATGTATTTTCATGTCATCGGCAAACAGTGACAGTTTTATTTCTTCTTTTCCAATTTGTATTCCTTTTATTTCTTTTTCTTCTCTGATTGCCATGGCTATGACTTCCAAAACTATGTTGAATAATAGTGGCAAGAGTGGACATCCTTGCCTTGTTCCTTATCTTAGTGGAAATGCTTTCAGTTTTTCATCATTGAGTATGATGCTTGCTGTGGGTTTGTCATATATGGCCTTTATTATGTTGAGGTAGGTTCCCTCTATGCCCACTTTCTGGAGAGTTTTTATCATAAATGGTGTTGAATTATTTCAAAAGCTTTTTCTGCATCTATTGAGATGATCATAAGGATTTTATTCCTTAATTTGTTAATGTGGTGTGTCACATTGATTTATTTGTGTGTATTGAAGAATCCTTGCATCCCTGGGATAAATTCCACTTGATCATGGTGTATGATCCTTTTAATGTGCTGTTGGATTCTGTTTGCTAGTATTTCGTTCAGGATTTTTGCATCTATTTTCATCAGTGATATTGGTCTACAATTTTCTTTTTTTGTGATATCTTTTTCTAGTTTTGGTATCAGGGTGACCATGGCTTTGTAGAATGAATTTGAGAGTGTTTCTCCCTTTGTAATTTTTTGGAAGAGTTTGAGAAGGGTTGGTGTTAGCTCTTCTCTAAATGTTTGATAGAATTCGCCTGTGAAGCCTTCTGGTCCTGGACTTTTGTTTGTTGGAAGACTTTCAATTATGGTTTCAATTTCATTACTTGTGATAGGTCTGTTTATATTTTCTAATTCTTCCTGGTTGAGTCTTGGAAAATTGTACCTTTCCAAGAATTTGTCCACTTCTTCGTGGTTGTCCATTTTATTGGTATATAGTTGCTTGTAGTAGTCTCTTATAATCCTTTGTATTTCTGCAGTGTCAGTTCTGATTTTCCTTTCTCATTTCTAATTTTATTGATTTGCGTCCTCTCCCTTTTTTTCTTGATGAGTCTGGCTAAGGGTTTGTCAATTTTGTTTATCTTCTCAAAGAACCAGCTTTTAGTTTTATTGACCTTTGCTATTGTTTTCTTTGTTTCTATTTCATTTATTTCTGCTCTGATTTTTCTGATTTATTTCCTTCTACTGGTTTGGGTTTTCTTTGTTCTTCTTTCTCTAGTTGTTTTACGTGTAGAGTTATAGAGTGTTTATTTGATATTTTTCTTGTTTCTTGAGGTGAGATTGAATTGTTATAAAGTCCCTTCTTAGAACTGCTTTTGCTGTGTCCTGTCGGTTTTCAGTCACCATGTTTTCATTGTCATTTGTTGCTATGTATTTTTTTCTTTGATTTCTTCAGTGATCTCTTTGTTATTTAGTAGGGCACTGTTAAGTCTCCATGTATTTGTGTTTTTTACAGTTTTTTTACTGTAATCGATTTCCAGTTTCATGGCGTTGTGGTTTAAAAAGATGCTTGATATGATTTCAATTTTCTTAAATTTTCTAAGGCTTGATTTGTGACCCAAGATGTGATCTATCCTGGAGAATGTTCCGTGTGCACTTGAGAAGAAAGTGTATTCTGCCACTTTGGGGTGGAATGTTCTATAAATATCAGTTAAATCTATCTGGTCTGTTGTGTCATTTAAAACTTGTGTTTCCTTATTTATTTTCTGTTTGGATGATCTGTCCATTGGTGTAAGTGGGGTGTTAAAATCCCCTACTATTATTGTGTTACTGTTGATTTTTCCTTTCATGGTTGTTAGCATTGGCCTTATGTATTGAAGTGTCCTATGTTGGGTGCTTAAACTTTTATAGTTATATCTTCTTCTTGGATTGATCCCTTGATCATTATGTAGTGACCTTCCTTGTCTCTTGTAACATTCTTTATTTTAAACATATTTTATCTGGTATGAGTATTGCTGCTCCAGCTTTCTTTTGATTTCCATTTGCATGGAGTATCTTTTTCCATACCCTCACTTTCAGTCTGTATGTGTCCCTAGGTCTGAAGTGGGTCTCTTGTAGACAGCATATTTATGGGTCTTGTTTTTGTATCCATTCAGCCAGTCTGTGTCTTTTGGTTGGGGTATTTAGTCCAGTTACATTCAAGGTTATTATTGATATGTATGTTCCTATTACCATTTTCTTAATTGATTTGGGTTTGTTTTTGTGGGTCTTTTTCTTCTCTTGTGTTTCCCGCCTAGAGAAGTTTCTTTAGTATTTGTTGTAAAGCTGGTTTGGTGGTGCTGAATTCTCTTAGCTTTTGCTTGTCTGAAAAGCTTTTGACTTCTCCATCGAATCTGAATGAGATCCTTGCTGGGTAGAGTAATCGTGGTTGTAGTGTTTTCTCTTTCATCACTTTAAGTATATCCTGCCACTCCCTTCTGGCCTGCAGAGTTCCTTTTGAAAAATCAGCTGATAACCTTATGTGGATTCCTTTCTATGTTATTTTTTGGTTTTCCCTTGCTGCTTTTAATTTTTCTTTGAATTTAATTTTTGTTAGTTTAATATGTGTCTTTGCGTGTTTTTCCTAGGGTTTATCCTGTATGGGACTCACTGTGCTTCCTGGACTTGGGTGACTATTTCCTTTCCCATGTTAGGGAAGCTTTCGACTATCATCTCTTCAAATATTTTTTCAGATCCTTTCTTTTTCTCTTCTTCTTCTGGGACCCCTATAATTCGAATGTTGGTGCATTTAGTGTTGTCCCAGTGGTCTCTGATATTGTCTTCAATTCTTTTCATTCTTTTTTTTGTATTCTGCTCCTCAGCATTTATTTCCACCATTTTGTCCTCCAGCTCACTTATTCGTTCCTCTGCCTCAGTTATTCTGTTATTGATTCCTTCTGGTGTATTTTTATTTTAGTTATTGTGTTGTTCATCTCAGTTTGTTTGTTCTTTAGTTCTTCTAGATCTTTGTTAAACATTTCTTGTATTTTCTCAATCCGTGCCTCCATTCTATTTCTGAGATTCTGGATCTTCTTTACTATCATTACTCTGAATTCTTTTTCAGATAGATTGCCTATTTCCTCCTCATTTATTTGGTCTTGTAGGTAGGTGTTTACTTTGATTCTTCATCTGTGTCATATTTTTTTGCTGTCTCTTTTTTTTTTTTTTTTCTGAGTGTGATTGTTTTCCTGTATTACTGGTTGTTTGGCCTGAGGCTTCCAACACTGGAGTTTGTAGGCTACTGGGTAGAGCTGGTCCTTGGCACTGAGATGAGGACCTCTGTGAGACCTCAGTCCAATGAATATTCCCTGGGGTGTGAGGTTCTCTGTTAGTCCAGTGGTTTGGACTCGGCGCTCCCACCGCAGGAGCTTCAGCCCGACTCCTGGCTCATGAGCCAAGGTCCTGCAAGCTGCGTGGGATGGAAAAAGAAAAAAAGAGAACAATAACAAAGTAAAAAATAAAATTAGACCAGGAAACTAACAGATATGTTAGAAAGAATATAAAAATAAAAATATAGATGAATCAACAACTGGAAGGTACATCAGTACCATAATAGTAAAAAAGAGGAGGAGGGAAAAGAAAAGAAAAAAAAAAGAGAGGAAAAAAAAAAGGGGGGAAACGCCCTCCTCTCCTCTCCTCCTTCTCTGGTCTGGGAAGGTCCCTCCCACCTGCCTCTCCTGATCTCCCCTGCCTCCCTCCTATGCCCCCAAGTACCTACAGGGCCTGGAGGGGGATTTGGAGGGCAGGGGACTGGCCTGGGAGCTCAGCAGGCTCCCTGCGCCCGAGTGGGTGGGGCAAATGCCCTCCGCTCCTCTCCTGCTCCTCATGGAGGGCCCCTCCTGCCTGCCTCTCCTGATCTCCCCAGCCTCAGGGGTGTCGATCCTGTCTGGCCTCCACTTCTCCTCCGCCCCCCTCAGTCCCCCCACATCCTACTGATTTACTTGAGGGTTCCTCCCGTCTCCTTGGGTGTCAGAGTTCCCCAGCAGTGGCCAGCAGGTGCCCTAGTTGTCAAGAGACGCTAACTCCAAGTCTTCCCACACCACCATCTTGACTCCGCCTCATGGCCTTTTTACTTTAGCTCCTCACCTCCTCCCCTTCTCTGTTCTATAAGAAACGGGCATCCAGACCCTGATAAGATGGTTTTTTGGGGACACGAGTCTGCCATCTTCTCGGTCTGCCAGCTTTCTGAATAAAGTCGTTATTCCTTGCCTCAACACCTTTTTGCCCAATTTATTGGCCTGTTGTGCGGTGAGCAGAGTGAGCTTGGACTGGTAACAAGGCTAATCCAAGGGATCCTGAAAACACAGGAGTTTGAGGAAGTAAGAAAAGAGGAGGCAGAAAGGAAGAAATTAACAATGAAATAATTCAAGAAAAGTCTCCAGAATTGAAGTGTTTTTAGGTTAAAAGGGATCATACACTGTTCAACAGAATGGATGAAAGGAGACCCACATCAAGCTACATGACTTGAAATTACACAATACTGGATAAAAGAGAAGATCCCAACAGCTTCTGAAGAATTAAATCTGGTAACATACAAAGGACTGAAAACAAGGATGGGTTTAGACTTCTAAAAACATCAGTAGTGGAGCCATGTCTTTAAATGTTGAAGGAAGTCCTTTCCCATATAGAAGCCCTTTCCTTCTTGTGTGGGTGAGACGGAGAAGAAAGAAAAGGGAGAAAGGAAGTGCCCGAGGTAAAACAAGTGGCTCCTGATCTATCATCTCCAATCTTCTTTCCAGAGAAGACAAGTAACTTGGGTAAACTCTAAATGTAAAAAATTGGCCCTTCTCTATATTTGGAACTTTGAAAGGAGACAGCTGTCAGAACTGGAGGCAGAACCACACCACGTGTACTTGGCAGCAACTCTTAAGTTCTAGCTGGGAGCTTGCTTGTCAAGGGTGGCTGTTGTAGTAAGAATGAGGCTTCTTGGAACTGGAGATGGAAGAACAGAACACTCTGTCCGGGGTTTAGACGTGTAGATAGTACTAGGGAGTGTCAAGGTGGGGCTGAATTAATGCAGAGAGAACACCAGGTCCTCAACAAGCTGAGCATCAATGAGAGCAAATGCATTGCCACAAGGTTCAGCAATGGATTTCAACAGTGGACACAGCCCAGAAAGGAAATAAACCAGCCAGTGCACTCCTAAGGATCAGGTTGAAGCCAAGGAGAATTGACTTGAGGATTTGTTTCCCTCATTTCTCTCAGGGTCCTGAGGTCCAATAACCCCGTCCCTCTCCCAAAAGATGTCACTTTGTTGCGGGGGGCGGACCTGGAAGGGAAGCAGAATCCCAAAAACCCTGAGTAATGCAAGGTTAAACTGAGTTACCCAAAGAGAAAAATTAAACTGTTGGACCCTACCACTTCAAGCTGATTTAAGTTAAAATTGCTTTGCATATATTTTTTCCCACTCCTTAGAAGACTTAAAGATACTTTTTCTTTGCATATCTGGGTTGTAGTGGAGACAATCTGCCTCCTCAAAGTACAGAAGTTTAGCTACAAAGTGAAGATTTTATCTATGAGAAGGATGAAGCACAGAAAGTTTAAATGTCCTTGCCAAGATTAAAGCTGAAAAAAGAAGGGCAATTTTAACTACACTTGACCTTAGTAGAAAGCTGGCCTTCTTTGCCAAGCACAAGTATCTTGGTTTCTCAGCAAGGGCTCTCATCTGAATATCTGACTCTCCAGTCACCACATTTCTTTGTCCACCCCAACTTCTAGTTAATGATGCAGCTCTTTATTCTTCTCAGGACCACGAGTATGTCTGATGTTTGTTACAGACATACTAATGTCTGTTTGTTACAGACATAGCTAAAAACAAAAAAACAAAATTACAGTTACAGATAGTTATTTTACAGCAGGTCACCTATGAAAACAAATCAGGGAGGAACCCAAAGTAACCGATAGACTCTGAACAGATGTCTTGGGCAAAAGAGAAATGTAGGAAGGAGAAAACTCCAAACCACAATCCCACTTTGAGAGTTCTAATGGTATTGTTACAGTTTTCTCAGTTTAATGTTTATAACGATAGTAAAACTCTGGTGAAAGTGCAAGTGGAGAATATATCATCTGACACAAGAGTATTTTCAGTAAGATTGATCACTCAGACTTTTGAAAATTTCTTGAATGTGTAGATGATCAAAACATAAGTAGCTATTAAATGTATGAGGATTCTGGACATAAGGCCTTCTACCCACCACTTCACTTCCTTTCACAATTTGAGGTGCTTCTGGGCATCAGGACCTAATTATTTTTACCATTACTCTTTCTGTGTGTTTTCAGGTAATTTGATTTCTACTCAGTGCAGGCCCTCATCCAAACTGTGGGGGCTTGTTATAACACTTCATAGTTTATAACCTGTTAGATATATTCTTTCCTTATCATTCTCACAATAATCTGTGATAGATGATACAGGGGAGAAACTGTGGTTGAGAGAATTAAAGTGATTTCTCCAAGGTCATGTAACTGGAACATGAGGAGCTGGGATTCAAAACTGAGTCTTCCAACTGAAAATCCCTTTCCACATGTATTCCTTCCCAAATTTATCTGATTTACAACAGAGCAATGATTCCCTAACCTTAACTCTGCCCTAGCAAATTATTCATACTTTTTCTTTACCATCAGAAAGTAGTTTGTCAAGAATCACTGTCAAAAATTCTTAATCTGGTGAACTGTATTGCCGTCCTAAGTTTAACTCTATACCAAATTATGCATAGACAAGGATCCCTTGGCCTGCAGTCCTGAGATTCTGAAATTTTCTGTAGTGCCTGGTAGACCTTTCTGATCCGTCACATTTAGTTACATCAATCATATCACCTCAAAGAACACATTGTAAAGAAAATAATGCAGTGTGATTGATGTGAACAGATGTGACATGGAACAATTAAGTTTCAGTTTAAAGACCCAAGGAGAAAAACACCTGATGCTCTGTAAGGTTCACTAAACAAAGACTCCATTGCTAACAGAATAAAGACGATTTATAGGCTTTGTTTATCTAAGTGGGAGAGAGAAGAAATACAATACATGTAAATAATGTAACGTGTGTTTATCCACTATGTGTGGGCAGAAAATTTCCTCTGAGTGTCTGAAATCTAATATTTCCCATTGCATTCCAGAGCCAAGTCTAACTTAGCAATGGTAATTCACAGGGAAAAACATAATGTGTTTTAGGAAGTAAATTATTTTATTATACATATGGATGAGAGCATTTCAAAATAATTCAATATATTACTTTCAGAAAAATAAAGAATTTTAATAGATTTGAAATGTAAATGATATTTTATTGGGAATATTCTTACAGCATTTTAGATAGTGAATTCTTGAAAGGTATTTACATTGTTACCAAAGGTTGTGATCATCCCTTTCAAGGTCATCTTTTTGTTGAGTTTTACTTTACAATTTTTTTTTTTTTTGGCCACATTGCAGCATGTGGGATCCTAGTTCCCTGATCAGGGATCGAACCCATCTCCCCTGCAGTGGATGTGCAGAGTCTTAACCACTGGACCACCAGGGAAGTCCTGAGTTTTACTTTATAATTTAAGCCTATGTAAAACAAAGATAAAAAAATATATATACACATATGTGTATATATATATTTTAAACTAACAAATGTTTTCCTCAGAGTTTCTTTTTTTCATTATGTATTGAGAGATGTAACATTTGTATGTTTAAGTATCTTGGTGGAGAGAATAATAATTTATAATCAACCCAATGCTTTTAAAGCATATCTTTACTGTCCCTTTTACCAAACATAAGTTCACGTGCCCAATACACATTGAAGCCAAATAAATCAAAACATCAGAGTTTAGAGCAGAGAAAGTTTTATCGCAGGATCAAGCAAGGAGAAGAGGTGGCTCATGCTCAAAAACCACAGACTACCTGATGGTTTGAGGGGAGACGTTTTTATAGGCAAAATTTGGGGTGAGGGCTGCAGGGTGTGTGACTTTCTTCTGATTGACTGGTGGTAAGGTAACAGGACGGTGCTCCAGGAATCTTGTGCTCAGCCAGAAGTTACCATCTTTCACCTGGGTGGGGGCCTTAGCTCCTGCAGAAGAACTCAAAGATATTGTTATATATATTCCTTGAGGAGGAACCAGGACCCTGCCACAAGGCTGCATTATTGTTTCTTGACTGCTCTGCCCTTCTTTCTGCATTCCCTCCCTTCCCTGATTGGAAACTGTTTGAATCTGCCTTTTGGAACTCAGGGAAGGTCAAGAAGGCTGGATGAAGCCTATTTCCTACAAACAAGAACAGGGTACATGGAAAGGATTTGTACCCAAGAGGACCCCACAAGGTCCTGCTCAGTTTCATCCCTTTTTAATGTTTCTCTCCTCCCTATATCTGTTCTTTTTCTATCTTGCTTTCCTCTCTTCCTCTTCTTTTCTCTCAATTCTTTCTTTTAGAAAGGGAAGCCCTGAAACTGAGCAGGACCCTGTGGGGCTCTCAGGCACAAACGTCCTTCTGGGTCCCTTTTTTTTTTTTTTTTTTTTTAATTTTTTTTAAGGAAATCAGCTTCATTTAGCCTCCTTGATTTTCCCTGGGTTCCAAAGGGCGGATTCAAACAGTTGCTAATCTCAGAAGGGAGGGAATGCAGAAACAAAGGAGGAGCAGTCAAGAAACAATAATGCAACCTTCGGGCAGGGTCCTGGTTCCTCCTCAAGGAATATACATAACAGTATCTTTGAGTTCTTCTGCAGGAATTAAGGCCCCCACCCAGGTGGAGGATGGTAACTTCTGGCTGAGCACAAGATACCTGGAGCACTACCCTGTTACCTCACCACCAACCAATCAGAAGAAAGTTACACACCCTGTATCCCTCACCCCAAATTTTGCCTATAAAAACATGTCCCCTCAAACCATCAGGGAGTTTGGGGCGTTTGAGCACAAGCCACCCATTCTCCTTGCTTGATCCTGCGATAAAACTTTCTCTGCTCCAAACTCTGACGTTTTGGTTTGTTTGGCCTCAGTGTGCATTGGGCACATGAATTTGTGTTTGGTAACACCCCCATAACATGGATGGATCTAGAGATTATCATACTAAGTGAAGTAAACCAGACAGAGGAAAACAAATACATATGCTGTTACTGATATGTGGAATCTAAAAGAAAAGAAAAAGAAATAAAAGATACAAATGAACCTATTTACAAAACAGAAATAGATGCACAGACATAGAAAACAAACTTATGGTTACCAAAGGGGAAGGAGCGGGGAATAAATTAGGAGGTTGGGATTAACATATACACACTACTCTATATAAAGTAGATAACCAAGAAGGACCTACTGTATAGCACAAGGAACTGTATTCAATATTTTGTAATAACTTATAAGGGAAAAGAATCTGAAAAAACTGTGTGTGTGTGTGTGTGTGTGTGTGTGTGTATAACTGAATCACTGTGCTGTAATGCCTGAAACTAACATGACATTATAAATCAACTATACTTCAATTAAAAAAAAGAAAGAAAAAAAGAAAGGGAACCCTCAGGATTCTAGCAACTGACTGTCAGCTGCTGCTTCCTGGGAAGCCTATTGCACAGATGAAACTGTTCAGAGTGCTCCATGTCAAGGTAGTTCTGTGACCTTGGCCATTTGACTGAATTCCTATACCTGAGGTTTCTTATTTTTATACTTGAGATCATTACAGTTATATATCTCATGGAGCAATTTGTGAGAATTAAATTAGACAATTCTAAAGTGCTTATATATTTAGTAGTAACAGTAATAGTTAATAGTAGTAGTACAAGCTCAATATGTCAGGTTCTTTTCTTCATTAGTTAAGGAATTGACAGTTTAACCTTTGTGTCAAAGCTACAGTTTTATCTCCTGATTTTGTTTCTTATTCCTCTTCATTAACACCCAAGAAAGGAGATGAAGATGACAGCTGTAGGTTTCTTCTCTTTTTCCCCTTCTCTAATTTGATTTAAGTGTATATTACAAAACATTCAGCATGGTGCCATACCCTATGAGAACTATAGAAGAATAAAGCAATTTATGGGGAGGTGAAAATTGGGGGAAGGAATGGAAAGGCATTATAATCAGGAGACAAAACATTATGTACAGCATCCCAGACCCTTCATAGCAATCTCATCCAAACTGTCAAGCTCCTAGCCTCTCTTCTTGAGATGTACCTACTTCAGCCACATGGGAAGGCTTTCCATGCTCCAGACTTTCCAATATCTGTGCAATTGCTCATTCTATTGTTTTTAACTATAATGTCCTTCTCTCTTCTCTACCTATCAAAATTCTACTCACTCTTCAAGGACCATCTCAAATGTTACCCCCTCTGGGGACCTTTCCCTGGTTCTGCCAGGTAAGATTAATTACCACCTCTCTCTGGCTCCACAGCTTGCGTATAGCACTAGAGTAGCCCCAAAACTTCCTGAAAATGGGATCTTGTCTTATTAATGCATTTATCCCTAGCAAGAAAATTCAGTTAGTTTTTATAGAAGATTAAAAAATAAAGACCTATGTAGCAAGCATACTACAGTCACATTGTTCTTAAATTTATTTTAATAATATTTTATGATGTTGAGTGCTTAAAAGGTATTTCTTCCAGCTTGCCTACATAGCACCCAATTTTTAAGATTCCCTCATGTAAGCACAGTGCCTAACAAGAAACAGAGAGGTTTGGAGAAAACACTAAAATGGTAGAATGGGAACCTGGTTCTATCCCAGCTTTGCCACTCACTAACTGTATCACCCTGAGAAAATCATGTCTTTGGACCACAGTCAACACATTTGTAAAATAAAAAGTTAAGCTAGATGATTTCTAAGGTCCTTTCCAGCTGTATAGTCTACCATTCTACAAATACCAGTCCTGAGGTCTTACCATTACATTGCTTTCACCCAAGGATTTACTGATAATACTGAATTTAAATAAAAGCTTAAAATAAGATGAGGGCGGTGACTTCAGAACAACTGGAGAAGAGTTATCTGCGGGACTTCCCTGATGGTCCAGTGGTTAAGACTTCACATTTCCACTGCAGGGATGTGGGTTCAATCCCTGGTCCAGGAGCTAGGATCCTGCATCTGTGCGGCCAAAAAAAAAAAAAAGAATTATCTGCGATTGGGATGCTGTGCCATTCCTTTTTTTTTCTGAAAAGCTTGGGAAAGACACCAGTGTTTGTAACCAAAAGTGGGGTCTGACTGCTCGCCGCCCAAAAGCCAATAAAGAGGCCAGGTTGGTGGAAAGGAAAGTTTGCTTTATTTTGGATGCTGGCAACTGGGGAGTGGAGGGGGGAAGGGTGGACACCTGTCCAAAGGCCGACTCCCCCCAACCTTGACAATAAGGGGACAAGAGCTTTTATAGACAGAGGGAGGGGGCTACATGTAGAAACAGTATAGTCAGCTCTGACAGTCATCATCAGTGGTCTGACCAGCGTCATCTTGACTGTGTTAGGTACAGTTAATCTTCAGTTCCAGGGTCAGTTTGTTTCCATTTCTTTGAGGCCAGTTCTCGGAATTGTGGCATCTTATGTCATGGCTACAGCCTGGTCATCATGTAGTTAACTTCTTCCACCTGGTGGGAGTTTCAGTATCTATAAGACAGCTCACAGGATATGGCTCAGAATATTATCTATAGCCCTTAAGGAGGAACTAAATGTTCTTGACTTTGCTTAATGACTAAACTATTATTATTTGGTCTCCTTTGACCGTTTTCCTTTGTTCCTGCATTTTCTCACTTCTCTGATTAAACTTATTCTTTGGCTAAAGTTTTTCCACAGAAAAAAGGCAGGCTGAGGACATGGGGTGGGGAGGGTAAGGACCATAGGGTCCTGCTCCATTTCCTGTTGACATGTGGTCTTGGTAGCTCTGAGTGTGCAATCGGATGAGATCACGTTCCCTAGAAGAGCCAGAGATGGGGATACCTGTTCAAATGCCTTGTTGGAGGAGTGTTCTCAGGAGTGGGGGGGGTGGGGGGCGGTGAGGGAAGAGGAATAGGCAGGGAAAAATAAAGCTGAGCAGGGATGTATTCTCAGCTAAACAATAGCTTTGATCCCATGGAGAAGCTCTGGAATAGGAATTACACCACAGGTTTCACCTTGAGGTGAAGGGGCTGACTTTTGGACTCCTATGTCAGTCAGTCACTGGCCAAGTTTGGGAAGGTATAGCCTCCAAAGCAGGTCAGGTGGCTCCTGGCTGCCTCTTGACCTAGGGCAATTCTCTGTAAGAGAATTTCTCTATAAGAGAAAGGGGAAGCTTTGATTTGTTAGTAGTTAACACCCAGAGCCCTTGTAGGATGGGTGCTTCAGCTAACAAAAGGAATCTAGGCAAGCACCAACACCATCCTCTGATTAAAATTGCTTTACTTCCCAGAGCAGAAGCAAGTACTCAAAAAAGTAGAAGTGTTAATACTAGAATATTCTAAGTTCTGAGTGTAGCCATGCATGTACTCATTCATTTCTTCATATAATCAGTTAATAAACATTGAGTCCTGCTTACTCTGACCTGCTCCAGTAAACAATGCAACTATGTTCAAGTCAGATGCCCTTGAATGTGCCAAACTAATGGTTTTTAGTGATTTGGTATAAAAAATCGTTTTTTGTTGTTGTTACTGTTTTTTGTTTTGTTTTGGGGGTTTTTTTTTTTGGCCACAAGGCTTGTGGGATCTTAGTTCCCTGACCAGGGATTGAACCCGTGCCCTGGCATGGTTTGGCAGTGAAAGCACAGAGTCCTAACCACTGGACCGCCAGGGAATTCCCAAGAATCCGTATCTTTTTAACAAAAGTGTTTTTCCCTGGATGGGATGGATCCTTACACTATCCTTTCTTCAAAGGGCTTCAGGAGAACTGAATGGACAGCTTAGACTGAGCTGTCCACCCAAGGCTGGACCTGAGCCTACCAGGAGCACCAACCACTGACCTGTTGGTGTCAAGACCCAGGATCCATGAATATTACCTTTGATATAAACAGAGCTCTTGGCAGTATGAGTCCCTATATGACATAAAAGAACATGTGGGGCTTTGAATACATTTGCTCTGGAAGTTATATATTATCGGTTTGGTTTTGTCCTCTTGCATAATACGTGTTTTTTCCTCTTGATTAAACTTCTTTTGCATTATATGTGGCCAGTATACTTGCAAGTAAGGAAGCTGTAGCCAGCCTGCTGGAATGTGCAGAGTTCACTACAACCCTCAATGTAAGCTAGGTCCTGTGGGTCAAAAATGTCTCTAGTAGCTATGGAAACATATTTAAATCACTTCCCTCCTGAAGACAGTGACTGCAAAGAATGACTCCAAGAATTCTAGCATAATGGAGAGCAGTACTGGCAAGTGAGACAGAAAATACTGGAAGAGGAAGCTTGCGAGACAAGAATTTGAATTGGCTCAGAGAACTTAGTCCTTTCCCATGCATGCACATGTCTCTTAAGAGTTCTCCCTTTGTGGAAGGCTTTGCTTCTTCTTCTTCTTTTTTTTAATTTACTTTAATTTATTTATTTTTTATACAGAAGGTTCTTATTAGTTATCTATTTTATACATATGTGTATATATATCAATCCCAATCTCCCAATTCATCCCACCACCACCACCACCACCCCCGCCACTTTCCCCCCTTGGTGTCCATACATTTGTTCTCTACATCTGTGTCTCTATTTCTGCCCTGCAAACCGGTTCATCTGTACCATTTTTCTAGATTCCACATATATAAGTTAATATACGATATTTGGTTTTCTCTTTCTGACTTACTTCACTCTGTATGACTGTGTCTAGGTCCATCCACATCCCTACAAATGGCCCAGTTTCATTCCTTTTTTATGGCTGAGTAATATTCCATTGTATATATGTACCACATCTTTATCCATTCGTCTGTCGATGGGCATTTAGGTTGCTTCCATGACCTAGCTATTGTAAATAGTGCTGCAATGAACATTGGGGTGCATGTGTCTTTTTGAATTATGGTTTTCTCTGGGTATATGCCCAGTAGTAGGATTGCTGGGTCACATGGTAATTCTATTTTTAGTTTTTTAAGGAACCTCCATGCTATTCTCCATAGTGGCTGTATCAATTTACATTCCCACCAACAGTGCAACAGGGTTCCCTTTTCTCCACACCCTCTCCGGCATTTGCTGTTTCTAGATTTTCTGATGATGCCCATTCTAACCAGTGTGAGGTGATACCTCATTGTAGTTTTGATTTGCATTTATCTAATAATTAGTGATATTGAGCATTTTTTTCATGTGTTTGTTAGCCATCTGTAGGTCTTCTTTGGAGAAATGTCTATTTAGATCTTCTGCCCTTTTTTTTTTTTACATGTACATGAAATATTTTTATTGTTGCTAGTTTTACAAAGTTCTGCCCATTTTTAAAATTGGGTAGTTTGATTTTTTAATATTGAGCTGCATGAGCTGTTTATGTATTTTGGAGATTAATCCTTTGTCCGTTGATTTGTTTGCAAATATTTTCTCCCATTCTGATGGTTGTCTTTTCGTCTTGTTTGTAGTTTCCTTTGCTGTGCAAAAGCTTTTAAGTTTCATTAGGTCCCAGTTGTTTATTCTTGTTTTTATTTCCATTACTCTAGGAGGTGGATCAAAAAAGATCTTGCTGCGATTTATGTCTAAGAGCGTTCTTCCTATGTTTTCCTCTAAGAGTTTTATAGTGTCCGGCCTTATATTTAGGTCTTTAACACATTTTGAGTTTATTTTTGTGTATGGTGTTAGGAAGTGCTCTAATTTCATTCTTTTACATGTAGCTGTCCAGTTTTCCCAGCACCATTATTGAAGAGACTGTCTTTTCTCCACTGTATATCCTTGCCTCCTTTGTCATAGATTAGTTGACCATAGGTGCGTGGGTTTATCTCAGGGCTTTCTATCCTGTTCCATTGATCTATATTTCTGTTTTTGTGCCAGTACCATATTGTCTTGATTACTGTAGCTTTGTAGTATACTCTGAAGTCAGCGAGCCTGTTTCCTCCAGCTCTGTTTTTTTCCCTCAAGACTGCTTTGGCTATTCAGGGTCTTTTGTGTCTCCATACAAATTTTAAGATCTTTTCTTCTAGTTCTGTAAAAAATGCCATTGGTAATTTGATAGGGATTGCATTGAATCTGTAGATTACTTTGGATAGTACAGTCATTTTCACAATATTGAGTCTTCCAATCCAAGAACATGGTATATCTCTCCATCTGTTGTGTCATCTTTGATTTCTTTCATCAGTGTCTTATAGTTTTCTGAGTACAGGTCTTTTACCCCCTTAGGTGGGTTTATTCCGAGGTACTTTATTCTTTTTTGTTGCAATGGTAAATAGGATTGTTTCCTTAATTTCTCTTTCTGATCTTTCATTGTTAGTGTATAGGAATGCAAGAGATTTCTTTGCATTAATTTTGTATACTGCAAGTTTACCAAATTCATTGCTTAGCTTAGTAGTTTTCTGGTGGCATCTTTAGTATTCTCTATGTTTAGTATCAGGTCTTCAGCAGACAGTGACAGTTTTACTTCTTCTTTTCCAATTTGTGTTCCTTTTATTTCTTTTTCTTCTTTGACTGCCATGGCTAGGACTTCCAAAACTATGTTGAATAATAGTGGTGAACATCCTTGTCTTGTTCCTGATCTTAGAGGAAATGCTTTCAGTTTTTCAACATTGAGAATGATGTTTGCTGTGGGTTTGTTGTATATGGCCTTTATTATGTTGAGGTAGGTTCCCTTTATTCCCACTTTGTGGAGAGTTTTAATCAAACATTGGTGTTGAATATTGTCAAAAGCTTTTTCTGCATCGATTGAGATGATCATATGGTTTTTATTCTTCAGTTTGTTAATATGGTGTATCACATTGATTGATTTGCATATACTGAAGAATTCTTGCATCCCTGGGGTAAATCCCACTTGATCATGGTGTGTGATGCTTTTAATGTGTTGCTGGATTCTGTTTGCTAGTATTTTGCTGAGGAAATTTGCATCTATATTCATCAGTGATATTGGTCTGTAATTTTCTTTATTTGGTATCAGGGTGATGGTGGCCTCATAGAATGAGTTTGGGAGTGTTCCTCCCTCTGTTATGTTTTGGAAGAGTTTGAGAAGGATGGGTGTTAGCTCTTCTCTAAATGTTTGATAGAATTCGCCTGTGAAGCCCTCTGGTCCTGGACTTTTGTTTGTTGGGAGATATTTAATTACAGTTTCAATTTCATTACTTGTGATTGGTCTGTTCATATTTTCTATTTCTTCCTGGCTCAGTCTTGGAAGGTTTTACCTTTCTAAGAATTTGTCTATTTCTTCCAGGTTGTCCATTTTATTGGCATAGAGTTGCTTGTAGTAGTCTCTGATGATACTTTGTATGTCTGTGGTGTCTGTTGTAACTTCTGCATTTTCATTTCTAATTTTATTAATATGAGTCCTCTCCATCTTTTTCTTGATGAATCTGGCTCAAGGTTTATCAATTTTGTTTATCTTCTCAAAGAACAAGCTTTTAGTTTTATTGATCTTTGCTATTGTTTTCTTTCTTTCTATTTCATTTATTTCTGCTCTGGTCTTTATGTTTTCTTTCCTTCTACTAACTTTGGGTTTTGTTTGTTCTTCTTTCTCTAGTTCCTTTAGGTGTAAGGTTAGATTGTTTATTTGAGATTTTTCTTGTTTCTTGAGGTAGGATTGTATTGCTATAAACTTCCCTCTTAGAACTGCTTTTGCTGCATCCCATAGGTTTTGGATTGTCGTGGTTTTGTTGTCATTTGTCTTTAGGTATTTTTTGATTTCCTCTTTGACTTCTTCAGTGATCTCTTGGTTATTTAGTAACGTGTTGTTTAGCCTCAATGTGTTTGTGTTTTTTACATTTTTTCCCTGGTAATTGATTTCTGATCTCATAGCATTGTGGTTGGAAAGGATGCTTAATAAGATTTCAATTTTCTTAAATTTATCAAGGCTTGATTTGTGACCCAGGATGTGATCTCCCCTGGAGAATGTTCAGTGTGCACTTCAGAAGAAAGTGTAATCTGCAAGTTTTGGAGGGAAAGTCCTATAAATATCAAGTTAATCTATCTGGTCTATTGTGTCATTTAAAGCTTCTGTTTCCTTATTTATTTTCATTTTGGATGATCTGTCCATTGGTGTAAGTGAGGTGTTAAAGTCCCCCACTATTATTGTGTTACTGTCAATTATCTCTTTTATAGCTGTTAGCATTTGCCTTATGTATTGAGGTGCTCCTATTTTGGGTGTATATATATTTACAATTGTTATATCTTCTTCTTGGATTGATCCCTTGATCATTATGTAGTGTCCTTCCTTGTCTCTTGTAACATTCTTTATTTTAAAGTCTATTTTATCTGATATGAGTATTGCTACTTCAGTTTTCTTTTGATTTCCATTTGCATGGAATATCTTTTTCCATCCCCTCAATTTCCATCTGCATATGTCCCTAGGTCTGAAGTGGGTGTCTTGTAGACAGCATATATATGGGTCTTGTTTTTGTATCCATTCAGCGAGCCTGTGTCTTTTGGTTGGGCCATTTAATCCATTCATGTTTAAGGTAATTATTGATATGTATGTTCCTATGACCATTTTTTAGTTATAATGGGTTTGTTTTTGTAGGTCTTTTTCTTTTCTTGTGTTTCCCACTTAGAGAAGTTCCTTTAGCATTTGTTGTAGAGCTGGTTTGGTGGTGCTGAATTCGCTTAGCCTTTGCTTGTCTGTAAACCTTCTGATTTCCCCGTTGAATCTCAACGAGATCCTTGCCGGGTAGAGTAATCTTGGTTGTAGTTTCTTCCCTTTCATCACTTTAAATATATTGCGCCACTCCCTTCTGGCTTGTAGCATTTCTGCTCAGAAATTAGCTGTTAACCTTATGGGAGTTCCCCTGTATGTTATTTGTCGTTTTTCCCTTGTTGCTTTCATTTATTTTTCTTTGTCTTTAATTTTTGTCAATTTGATTACTATGTGTATAGGTGTGTTTCTGCTTGGGTTTATCCTGTATGGGACCCGCTGTGCTTCCTGGACTTGTGTGGCTATTTCCTTTCCCATGTTAGGGAAGTTTTCGGCTATAATCTCTTCAAATATTTTCTCGGGTGCTTTCTCTCTCTCTTCTCCTTCTGGGACTCCTATAATGCAAATGTTGTTGTGCTTAATGTTGTCCCAGAGGTCTCTTAGGCTGTCTTCTTTTCTTTTCATTCTCTTTTCTTTATTCTGTTCTGCAGCAGTGAATTCCACCATTCTGTCTTCCAGGTCACTTATCCGTTTTTCTGCCTCATTTATTCTGCTATTGATTCCTTCTAGTGTAGTTTTCATTTCAGTTATTGTATTGTTCATCTCTGTTTGTTTGTTCTTTAATTCTTCTAGCACTTTGTTAAACATTTCTTGCATCTTCTCGGTCTTTGCCTCCTTTCTTTTTCCGAGATCCTGGAACATCTTCACTATCATTATTCTTTATCTGGAAGGTTGCCTATCTCCACTTCATTTAGTTGCTTTTCTGGGGTTTCATCTTGTTCCTTCATCTGGTACAAAGTCCTCTGCCTTTTCATTTTGTCTGGGGTTTTTCTGCGAATGTGGTTTTCATTCCACAGGCTGCAGAATTGTAGTTCTTCTTCCTTCTGCTGTCTGCCCTCTGTGGATGAGGCTATCTAAGACACTTGTGCAAGCTTCCTGATGGAGGGACTGGGGGTGGGTAGAGCTGGGTGTTGCTCTGGTGGGCAGAGCTCAGTAAAATTTTAATCCACTTGTCTGTTGACGGGTGGGGCTGGTTTCCCTCCCTCTTGGTTGTTTAGACTGAGGAGACCCTGCCCTGGAGTCTGCAGGCTCTTTGGTGGGGCTAATGGCAGACCCTGGGAGCAGTCACACCAAGGAGTACTTTCCAGAACTTCTGCTACCAGTGTCCTTGTCCCCACAGTGAGCCACAGCCACTCCCTGCCTCTTCAGGAGACCCTCCAACACTTGCCGGTAGGTCTGGTTCAGTCTCCTATGGTGTCACTGCTCTTTCCCCTGTGTCCCGATGTGCACACTACTTTGTGTGTGCCCTCCAAGAATGGTGTCTCTGTTTCCCCCAGCCCTGTTGAAGTCCTGCAATCAAATTCCGCCAGCCTCCAAAGTCTGATTCTCTAGGAATTCTTCCTCCTGTTGCCGGACCCCCAGGTTGGGAAGGCTGATGTGGGGCTCAGAACCTTCACTCCAGTGGGTGGACTTCTGTGGTATAAGTGTTCTCCACTTTGTGAGTCACCCACCCAGCACTTATGGGATTTGATTTTATTGTGATTGTGCCCCTCCTACCATCTCATTACAGCTTCTCCTTTGTCTTTGAATATGGGGTATCCTTTTTGGTGAGTTCCGGTTGATAATTGTTCATCAGTTAGTTGTGATTCCGGTGCTCTCACAAGAGGGAGTGAGAGCATGTCCTTCTACTCCGCCATCTTGAACCAATCTGCTTCTTTTTTTTTTTTTATACATTTGTTTTTAAATTTATTTATTTATTTTTGGCTGCACTGGATGTTTGTTGCTGCACACAGGCTTTCTCTAGTTGTGGTGAATGGGGGCTACTCTTTGTTGTAGTGTGCAGGCTTCTCACTGTGGTGGCTTCTTTTGTTGCAGAGCATGGGGTCTAGGCATGCGGGCTTCAGTAGTTGTGTCTTGCGGGTTCTAGAGCACAGGCTCTGTAGTTGTGGCACATGGGCTTAGTTGCTCCGCGGCATGTGGGACCTTCCTGGACCAGGGCTCGAACCCACATTACCTGCATTGGCAGGCAGATTCTTAACCACTGTGCCACCAGGGAAGTCCAGTCTTTGCTTCCTGAGCCTGATAACTCCTTCTTGCCTAACATCATTCCTATCATCCCTTTGGGTTCAGTTCTTACTTTTTTCTCCCTAATTGCAAAACTTCAACCTGTTTCTTGCTTCCTTAGCCACTTTCACTAGTGTTACAATATGTGTTGTTCTGTATCCATGCTTCATTTATGCACTGTGACTAACCTCATTTTTCCATGCATAGCATTGAATTGAGGAATTCCCCAGTCACCAGGGAGAGGAAATATTTTATATATCCTGGGGCTTCAAGTCTTCAGGAGATTTTGGATCTCTGAGACAGTGGTTCTCAATCAGGGGCAATTTTGCCCCTGGAGAGACATGTGGCAATGTCTGCAGATATTTTTGATTTTCACAGTTGGAAAGAGAGTGCCACTGGTGCCTAGTAGGTAGAGGCCAGGGATGCTGCTAAGCCTCTTATGGTGCACAGGACAACCCCCAGGAACAAAGAATTAACTGGTCTAAAATGTCAATAGTGCTAAAGATCAAATCTAGTATACTAAGTATATTAGCGTCTCTCACTTCAAGCCTACACAACTTGGCTCTTCTCTTTACTGGGGTTGCAAAATCATCTCTTCCAGGTAACAAGAAGACATCTGTCTTTACTAACAAAGGGCTCCCCAGTTTCTGCTCAGGCTACTTGCAGCTGCCAATGAATGAATTGACCAAGGAGTTCCTTAGTGGACTTGCTGCTCCTCTCCATGGTCTGATCCCTCCCTCTAGTGGTAAGCATTGCAAATGCAGCTGGAAGGACTAAATTCCCCGTGTGCTGGCACCAATACAAGCAGGGTGGTATTGGGAATTGGATTATAATATTTAACAGACTATCCCCCATGCCCGAAACTTCCAAGAACAAAGATATTTTAAAAGATGTGTTCTTTTTTCTTAAAAGAAAAAAAAAATCAGGTAAGCTTGAAAGAAATTTCATTTATTCAGTTTCAGTGTAAAAATTATGCATATTTTATGAAGATAAAAATGGGGGCTTCCCTGGTGGCGCAGTGGTTGAGAATCTGCCTGTCAATGCAGGGGACACGGGTTCGAGCCCTGGTCTGGGAAGATCCCACATGCCGTGGAGCAACTAGGCCCGTGAGCCACAATTACTGAGCCTGCGCGTCTGGAGCCTGTGCTCCGCAACAAGAGAGGCCGCGATAGTGAGAGGCCCGCGCACTGCGATGAAGAATGGCCCCCGCTCGCCGCAACTAGAGAAAGCCCTCGCACAGAAACGAAGACCCAACACAGCCATAAATAAATAAATTAATTTAAAAAAAAAATGGAAACCTACCACTATCAAGTATAACTCGTCTGTTTCCTTTCAGCATTTTAGAAACCAACCCTGGGATTCAGAGCATGAATTTGAGCTCAGGCATTTACTAACTGTGTGATCTTGGTCAAGTAATTTTCAAAGCCTCATTTCCTTCATTTGTTAAAAAAAAGAAAAAAAGCTCCTTTATCTGTTTAATAGTACCTATCCTATAGGGTTTAGTGAGGAGTAAGTGAACTGTTGTGTGTGAATCACTAAGAATTAAGTTATCTGGACACGCTAAGCTCTGCGTTTAGACGGGCAGCATTTGTCACCTTCTTGCTTTGCGTTAGGTGGGGAAAATAATAAGCATGCAGTGCCTCTCCTCTGTCCTGTTCAAAAACTACCCCAGGTCATTGCAGCACAAAGCTGCCTGCTTTGTGACACTCTATAAAAACGTTCTCTCACAGTTACTATTGACAACCCCATCAGAGGTTTCAACCTGGAAACCTCTGCCTACATCTCTTTCTTGTGAGAGTTGGCTGCAGCAGTCTCCTTGGAGGTTTGGATGCACTGCCTCCCCAAATAATGTCCTCTCATGATCTGAAATTTCAGGGTGTGGCAGCCACAAACTCCCACCAGAAGATCCTTTGGTCAGAAAACTTTGTAACCTTTTATCCCGCTTGAGCCAGCAGATGGAATGAAAATTATTCATAAATAAATGTGTAGAAAATAAACTCTGAATATATTTAATGTGTATGTATATATATATATATATATACATACACATTAACTATATATTTAAACAATAATAGGAATTACAATAATTCCAAAATCTTGCAGAAAGACCATTTACATAATAAATGATTTTTATGATTGCAATCGAATGCTACTATATATGAATATAATCTCTTCACACACGATGGCTTTGACATAATTGCTGACATTCGTGTAACTCTTCACTTACTTAAAGCAAAGAATAATTAACATATTCTAATCATAGCAAAAACCTGTTCACTGACCTATGATAATTTAAAAGCTTTCTTACCTTTCCAATTTTAGGAAATTTCTTTAGGGGTTATTTTTTAATCCCTTCAACAATTCATAGGTGGTGATTGGATGAATGAACAAATGAATCACTCTGTCAATCAACAGATTTTATTTATGGCTCCTATAGAAGAAAAATACTCTCGTGAAGCAAATAGAGCTGACAACTGATTTCATAAGGGACACATTGAATGAGACAGTGTACCTGAAAGCACCTTAGAATGTTTGGAACATAGTAAGGATTTAAGTAAGGTTATTAGAAGTTCAGTCTAAATGTAAAGCACCTCTCAGTTGCTTATTGTAACATAGGTAAAAATATGGAAATTATAGAGACAACAATATTCTGAATAAAAATTCCTGCCATAAAATAAGCATTCCAAAAATATTTTTATGAATAAGTGAATTCCAACAGTTCTTAGAACTAATTATTATTTTAATAGGGTTTTCCTCATTTTTTCTGCACATTTTTTATAGAGGTGAGATCATACTCTATAAATTATCTCATATTCTGCTATTATGGTTTTCTATTTTAAAATGTTCTTTCCTCATAAGCACTAAAAACCATTTGAAAATATTATTTTAATGACTCCCTAAAATACTTTATATTCCTTAATTTACAATTTCCCTGTTGTTGGACAATAAGATTGTTTACGTTTTCTTGTTTTCTGTTTTTTAGCATTAAAACTAAAGCTGTAATAAACACTGATGTAAATCTGCATCTATTATTTCTTAACATTGATTCATAGGAGTGTTATTAAAGGGTGAAATTATGTAGTAAGTATCTATTGATTTTTCCTGACTGGCCTTTTTTCCCCTTCTTTTGGTGGCAGCACCTCACTTTGTATCCCAAGATGTTTGAGTAAAGTCATCTCTATCCCTCCTGGCTGCAGTTACTCATTCAGGACTGAATGGGAGACCCAACACAGGCACCGAGATTCAGCCCTGGTTTTTCTAAGAACTACTGTGGAAGAGTCATTCCCTTTCATTAGGGATTGCTAATGTGATCTGATACAAGCCCAATTTTCTAGTGCCACTGGAGAGAGCCTGCCTTGGTATGAAGCTAACACAGAAGAAAGGCAGAAGCTAGAGATTTAAAAAGACAGATTCCTAATAACAGAATTTCAGTAACAGATTCCATCCTAAAACTAGGATATAATAATTTCTTTTCTGACATAAGCAGGTGTAAGGTGAGAGTTTCTACAACTTGCAATCCTTAGAGACCAGACTAGTTAAAAGAGTGTAGCATGTTTAAGATTGATGCTTTATTGCTACTTTCAAGAAATTGTAATTTATATACACAGTACCATTTAATGAGGGTATCATCATATCTTATCAGTGTTTCATATTGCTATTTTTAAATCTCTACTAATTTTATAGGGGAAATGCTATTTTATTTTAATCTATATTTCTTAAACTAGTGGTGGTAATTTTTTAAATGTGTTAACCATTTTGATTTGTTTGTTAATCTACTTTTCCCATTTATATATGATGATTATTGATGGGGTTTTATGCAACCTCTATTAGTTTTATACAAAGTTTTCTAGCTTTTCTTTTCCATATGTGTTACATTTTTAAAAATCTATTGCTTAACTTTTAGATATGTAATATCTATTTTTTCCCCTAGTGAAATTTCTCCAGTTCAAACTTGAGAAAGAGAGAGATTGGGTCAAGATTGCAGAGTAGAAGGACATGCACACATTCCCTCTTGCGAGAACACCAGATTCACAACTAACTGCTAAAGAATCATCGACAGGGAGACACTGGAACTCACCAAAAAAGATAACCCACATCCAAAGACAAAGGAGAAGCTGCAATGAGATGTTAAGGGGGGCTCAATCACAGTAAAATCAAATCCCATAACTGCTGGGTGGGTGACTCATAAAGTGGGGAACACTTATACGACAGAGGTCCACCCACTGGAGTGAAGGTTCTGAGCCCCACGACAGACTCCCCAACCTAGGGGTCTGGCAATGGGAGGAGGAATTCCCAGATAATCAGACTTTGAAGGCTAGTGGGATTGATTGCAGGACTTTGACAGCACTGGGGGAAAAAGAAACTCCAATTTTGAAGGGCACACACAGGGTACTGTGCGCATCGGGATCTGGGGGAAGGAGCAGTGACCCCGTAGGAGACTGAACCAGACCTACCTGCTAGTGTTGGAGGGTCTCCTGCAGAGGTGGGGGGTGGCTGTGGCTCACCACAGGGACAAGGACATTGGCAGTAGAAGTTCTGAGAAGTACTCCTTGGTGTGACCGCTCCCAGAGTCCACCATTAGCCCCACCAAAGAGACTGCAGGCTCCAGTGCTGGGTCACCTCACAGACAACCAACAGGGAGGGAACTCAGCCCCACCCATCAGCAGACAAGAGGATTAAAATTTTACTGAGCTCTGCCCACCAGAGCAATACCCAGCTCTACCCACCACCAGTCCCTCCCATCAGGAAACCTGCACAAGCCCCTTAGATAGCCTCATCCACCAGAGGGCAGACAGCAGAAGGAAGAAGAACTACAATCCTGCAGCCTGTGGAACAAAAACCACATTCACAGAAAGATAGACAAGATGAAAAGGCAGAGGGCTATGTACCAGATGAAGCAACAAGATAAAACCCCAGAAAAGCAACTAAATGAAGTGGAGATAGGCAACCTTCCAGAAAAAGAATTCAGAATAATGATAGTGAAGATGATCCAGGACCTCGGAAAAAGAAAGGAGGCAAAGACCGAGAAGATGCAAGAAATGTTTAACAAAGCGCTAGAAGAATTAAAGAACAAACAAACAGAGATGAACAATACAATAACTGAAATGAAAACTACACTAGAAGGAATCAATAGCAGAATAAATGAGGCAGTAAAACGGATAAGTGACCTGGAAGACAGAATGGTGGAATTCACTGCTGCAGAACAGAATAAAGAAAAAAGAATGAAAAGAAAAGAAGACAGCCTAAGAGACCTCTGGGACAACATTAAATGCAACAACATTCATTATTATAGGGGTCCCAGAAGGAGAAGAGAGAGAAAAAAGACCAGAGAAAATATTTGAAGAGATTATAGTCGAAAACTTCCCTAAAATGGGAAAGGAAATAGCCACCAGAGTCCAGGAACCACAGAGAGTCCCAGGCAGGATAAACCCAAGGAGCACCACGCCGAGACACATAGTAATCAAATTGACAAAAATTAAAGACAAAGAAAAATTATTGAAAACAACAAGGGAAAAACAGCAAATAACATACAGGGGAACTCCCATAAGGTTAACAGCTAATTTCTGAGCAGAAACTACAAGCCAGAAGGGAGTGCTGTGATTTAACCCATTTAAAGTGATGAAAAGGAAGAACCTATAGCCAAGATTACTCTGCCAGGCAAGGATCTCATTCAGATTTGATGGAGAAATCAAAAGCTTTACAGACAAGCAAAAGCTAAGAGAATTCAGCCCCACCAAACCAGCTCTACAACAAATGCTAAAGAAACTTCTCTAAGTGGGAAACACAAGAGAAGGAAAGGACCTACAAAAACAAACCCAAAACAGTTAAGAAAATGGTCATAGGAACATACATAGCGATAATTACCTAAAATGTGAATGTATTAAAGACTCCAACCAAAAGACACAGGCTCACTGAATGGATACAAAAACAAGACCCATATATATGCTGTCTACAAGACACCCACTTCAGACCTAGGGACACATACAGACTGAAAGTGAGGGGATGGAAAAAGATATTCCATGCAAATTGAAATCAAAAGAAAGCTGGAGTAGCAATACTCATATCAGGTAAAATAGACGTTAAAATAAAGAATGTTACAAGAGACAAGGAAGGACACTACATAATGATCAAGACATCAATCCAAGAAGAAGCTATAACAATTATAAATATATACGCATGCAACATAGGAGCACCTCAATACATAAGGCAACTGCTAACAGCTATAAAAGAGGAAATCGACAGTAACACAATAATAGTGGGGGACTTTAACACCTCACTTACACCAATGGAAGGTCATCCAAAATGGAAATAAATAAGAAAACAGAAGCATTAAATGACACAATAGACCAGATAGATTTAATTGATATTTATAGGACATTCCATCCAAAAACAGCAGATTACACTTTCTTCTCAAGTGTGCATGGAACATTCTCCAGGATAGATCACATCTTGGGTCACAAATCAAGCCTCAGTAAATTTAAGAAAATTGAAATCATATCAAGCATCTTTTCTGACCACAACGCTATGAGATTAGAAATGAATTACAGAGGAAAAAACGTAAAAAACACAAACACATGGAAGGTAAACACTACGTTACTAAATAACCAAGAGATCACTGAAGAAATTAAAGAGGAAATCAAAAAATACCTGGAGAAAAATGACAATGAAAACACGACAATCCAAAACCTACGGGATACAGCAAAAGCAGTTCTAAGAGGGAAGTTTATAGCTATACAAGCCTACCTCAAGAAACAAGAAAAATCTCAAATAAATAATCTAACCTTACACCTAAAGGAACTAGAGAAAGAAGAACAAACAAAACCCAAAGTTAGCAGAAGGAAAGAAATCATAAAGATCAGAGCAGAAATAACTGAAATAGAAACAAAGAAAACAATAGCAAAGATCAATAAAACTAAATGCTGGTTCTTTCAGAAGATAAGCAAAATTGATAAACCATTAGCCAGACTCATCAAGAAAAATAGGGAGAGGACTCAAATCAATAAAATTAGAAATGAAAAAGGAGAAGTTACAACAGACACCTCAGAAATACAAAGCATCCTAAGAGAATATTACAAGCAACTCTATGCCAATAAAATGGACAACCTGGAAGAAATGAACAAATTCTTAGAAAGGTATAACCTTCCAAGACTGAACCAGGAAGAAACAGAAAATTTGAACAGACCAATCACAAGTAATGAAATTGAAACTGTGATTAAGAATCTTCCAACAAATAAAAGTCCAGGACCAGATGGCTTCACAGGTGAATTCTATCAAACATTTAGAGAAGAGCTAACAGCCATTCTTCCCAAACTCTTCCAAAAATTGCAGAGGAAGGAATACTCCCAAACTCATTCCATGAGGCCACCATCACCCTGATACCAAAACCAGACAAAGATACTACAAATAAAGAAAATTACAGACCAATATCACTGATGAATATAGATGCAAAAATCTTCAACAAAATACTAGCAAACAGAATCCAACAACACATTAAAAGGATCACACACCATGACCAAGCAGGATTTATCCCAGGGATGCAAGAGTTCTTCAATATATGCAAATCAATCAATGTGATACACCATATTAACAAATTGAAGAATAAAAACCATATGATCATCTCAATCAATGCAGAAAAAGCTTTTGACAAAATTCAACACCCATTTATGATGAAAACTCTCCAGAAAGTGGGCATAGAGGGAACCTACCTCAACATAATAAAGGCCATATACAACAAACCCACAGCAAGCATCATTCTCAATGGTGAAAAACTGAAAGCATTTCCTCTAAGATCAGGAACAAGACAAGGATGTCCACTCTCACCACTATTGTTCAACATAGTTTTGGAAGTCCTACCTTCGGCAATCAGAGAAGAAAAAGAAATAAAAGGAATACAAATTGGAAAAGAAGAAGTAAAACTCTCACTCTCACTGTTTGCAGATGACATGATACTATACATAGAGAATCCTAAAGATGCCACCAGAAAACTGCTAGAGCTAATCAATGAATTTGGTAAAGTTGCAGGATACAAAATTAATGCACAGAAATCTCTTGCATTCCTCTACACTAATGATGAAATATCTGAAAGAGAAATTAAGGAAACAATCCCATTTACCATTGCAACAAAAAGAATAAAATACCTAGGAATAAACCTACCTAGGGAGACAAAAGACCTGTATGCAGAAAACTATAAGACACTGATGAAAGAAATTAAAGATGATACCAACAGATGGAGAGATATACCATGCTCTTGGATTGGAAGAATCAATATTGTGAAAATGACTATACTACCCAAAGCAATCTACAGATTCAATGCAATCCCTATCAAATTACCAATGGCATTTTTTACAGAACTAGAACAAAAAATCTTAAAATTTGTATGGAGACACAAAAGACCCCGAATAGCCAAAGCAGTCTTGAGGGGAAAAAATGGAGCTGGAGGGATCAGGCTTCCTGACTTCAGCCTATACTACAAAGCTACAGTAATCAAGACAATATGGTACTGGCACAAAAACAGAAACATAGATCAATGGAACAGGATAGAAAGACCAGAAATACACCCATGCACCTATGGTCAACTAATCTATGACAACGGAGGCAAGGATATACAATGGAGAAAAGACAATCTCTTCAATAAGTGGTGCTGGGAAAACTGGACAGCTACATGTAAAAGAATGAAATTAGAACACTCCCTAACACCATACACAAAAATAAACTCAAAATGGATTAGAGACCTAAATGTAAGACCGGACACTATAAAACTCTTAGAGGAAAACATAGGAACAACACACTTTGACATAAATCACAGCAAGATCTTTTTTGATCCACCTCCTAGAGTAATGGAAATAAAAACAAAAATAAACAACTGGGACCTAATGAAACTTAAAAGCTTTTGCACAGCAAAGGAAACCATAAACAAGATGAAAAGACAACCCTCAGAATGGGAGAAAATATTTGCAAACGAATCAACGGACAAAGGATTAATCTCCAAAATGTATAAACAGCTCATGCAGCTCAATATTAAAAAAACAAACAACCCAATCCAAAAATGGGCAGAAGACCTAAATAGACATTTCTCCAAAGAAGACATACAGATGGCCAAGAAGCACATGAAAAGCTGCTCATCATACTAATTATTAGAGAAATGCAAATCAAAACTACAGTGAGGTATCACCTCACACCAGTTAGAATGGGCATCATCAGATAATCTGCAAACAACAAATGCCGGAGAGGGTGTGGAGAAAAGGGAACCCTGTTGCACTGTTTGTGGGAATGTAAATTGATACAGCCACTATGGAGAACAGTATGGAGGTTCCTTAAAAAACTAAAAATAGAACTACCATATGATGCAGCAATCCCACTACTGGGCATATACCCAGAGAAAACCACACTTCAAAAAGACACATGCATCCCAATGTTCATTGCAGCACTATTTACAATAGCCAGGTCATGGAAGCTACCTAAATGCCCATCGATGGATAAATGGATAAAGAAGATGTGGCACATATATACAATGGAATATTACTCTGCTATACAAAGGAATGAAATTGGGTCATTTGTTGAGACATGGTTGGATCTAGAGACTGTCATACAGAGTGAAGTAAGTCAGAAAGAGAAAAACAAATATCGTATATTAACGCATATATGTTGAACCTAGAAAAATGGTACAGATGATCCGGTTTGCAGGGCAGAAATTGAGACACATATGTAGAGAACAAATGTATGGACACCAAGGGCGGAATGCTGCGGGGGGATGGTGGTGGTGGTGTGATGAATTGGGAGATTGGGATTGACATGTACACACTGATGTGTATAAAATTGATGACTAATAAGAACCTGCTGTATAAAAAAAAATGTGATAAAATGTATTCTATTGGAAAGAAGCAAAAATAAACCATGTTTACTGTCTAAATTATATAATAATTTAATGATATTTAGATCTGTTGCAGATGTATTTATTATTACAGATTGTATTTGCTTTATCAATGTCTTTGCTTTGGTAATCAAAATAAAATAAAATATAATAAAATAAAGTAAAATCTGGGAAAAAGAAAATGGAACGCTTCATGAATTTGTGTGTCATCCTTGTGCAGGGGCCATACTAATCTTCTCTGTATCATTCCAATTTTAATATATGTGCTGCCGAAGTGAGCACTAGACTTGGTTTTATCATTTAGTACTGTGACTTCCGGCAAGATACTTAACTTCCCAGAATATCTGTTTGATCGTCTGTTAAATAGATATATAATGCTTACCTAATTTAAGTAGTATGAGGATTAAATGAGATAGCATATTGACATGGTAAAAAGGAAGACGGGATTATGTTCCTGTGTTACATAGCAATCTTTCTTTCTAGATTTCATTGACATCTACTTGTCATTGTTCAATAATGCCAGGACTGTAGTGAGAGAGTCAAACACATTACCAAACCAGTCAGTTATAACTAGCAGTCAACTGATTAAGCTTTTTGGGGGGTGAGAGGAAAATTTTATTTATTTTTTTCAGTAAAAATAATTTTTCTGACCATCCTGGTCTTAAAAAAAAATGGATTCATGATTATTCTTCAGAGGAGCCTCTCCTTTAAATGCTCTGGTTCTAAACATTCCATTAGCTCAAGATTGGTAATAGATTTTGTGTGCCAAGCAAATTAAAATGCAGCTTTTTTTTTTTTTTTTTTTTTTTTTAGTTTTAAGACACCTTTTATAGAAAAAGGCAATTTTAAAAATCTTATGGGAGCAGTTCCACTTCTAATGATGATGGAATAAGATCAAACCAGACTGAATCCTCCACAGAAAACAACCATAAAATCTGGACCTAATACAAATAGCAGCTATGTGTAGCACTGGAAAGTAAACAGAAAAAGATCGACTATAGTGGATTATACTGGTCTAGAAAAGTGGAGTTCCCATTTTTTGAAACTTTCAGCCTGAGACCAAGTGCGAATGGTGCTGAAGGCAGTGGGGACATGATGGAAAATGGCCTGGTAAACCAGAATACTGAAGCCAGAAAACTGTGAGAATAGGTAAACTCTGGAAGAAAAAAAATCACAAAGAGGGTTATCAAATTCTTCCTACCCATATCTTTGACTGACCCATTAACCACACATGCATGAAACATAGAAAGCATCTTGGCCAGTAGTAATCGAACTGAACGGAGACTAAAGCTGCCACCCAAGAAACAAAGTTTGCATTTTCAATTTTGCATAGATTGATAATTGAAAGGATTTATCAGACTCCACAGAGCACACAGTTGGCCCTCTCTATCTGTGGTCTCCACATCTGTGGAATCAACCAGTCATGGATTGAAAATATTCAGAAAAAAAGAAATTCCAGCAAGTTCCAAAGAGCAAAACTTGAATTTGTCTTGTACAGGCAACTAGTTGCATAGCATTTACATTGTATTTATAACTATTTACATAGCATTTGCATTGTATCAGGTATTAGAAGTAAATGTACAGATGATTTAAAGTATACCAGAGGATATGGGTAGGTTATATGCAAATACTATGTCATTTTATATAAGGTACTTGAGTATCATTGAATTTTGGTATCTGCTGGGTATCCTGGAACCAATCCCCCGTGCACACCGAGGGATGACGGTACTCATGTAAGACTTTTATTAAAGGCAGAGGATATGGTACGGCAAGAGGAAAAAAAGTTAAAAAAAAAAGCACTGAGGGTGCTTGAAACCTCCAGGCACGGCTCCCCAGGGTCTGTTATGTTCACAAAATGAATATGTATTTCACCTTGGGATTGAATTGCCAATATTTCTCTGATAAATCTTGGTTTCAGGAGAGCTGCCCAAAAGTTTCCAGCAGGCTCTTTTATGCTCTTCTGGGTATAAAAGCCAAGCCCAAAAGTTTAAACGGTCATGCCAGGTGTAATTCATCAATAAACAAGCTGATCTTGGGTGCCTCCAGGGAAGTTTTGAACTTAAAACAGGATATTATAAATCATTAGTTAGCTGACTGATCTTTTCTTGGCCAGGATAAGGTGCCAAACTTCCAGATGTCCCTGGAGATAAACATAGAGCTGTTCTAGTCCAGATCTAAAATAATTTTATCCTACACAAATTCCAATAAGATAATTGCCTGCTAAAACAAAAGAAATGACACACATCAGGGGAAAATAATAGAATCCAGAATCTCAACAACTTAACGTTTATAATTCCTAGGGTATAATGAAAAATTGCCTGACATATGAGAAACCAGATAAATGGAACATATTGCCAATAGAAAAGAAAACCAATTAAGAGCAACTCTGAGATGACACAAGTGTCGGTAGTAGAAATTAAAGGTTTTAAAGTGGCTATTTTAACTTACCTCAATGAAGTAAAACAAAATATATTCACAATTGAATAAAAAGGTAGGAAATCTCAGCAGAGAAATAAAAATGGTAAAAGAAAAACCAAATGGAAATTTTAGAACCAAAAAATATAATATGTTAAAAAAAAATCACCAATGGTTGGACTTAGAGGAATGGAGATGACAGTAGAATGAATTTGAAGATAGATCAAAAGAAATTAGCCAATATGAAGAGGAAAAAAAATAGAGAGCCTCAGAGATCTGTCAGATGATAGCAAATGGTTCTATATGCATAATGGTTCAAAAAGGATATGAGAATGAAACTATAATAGAAAAAAAATTAATTGAAGATATTAATGGCCAAAATTTCCCAAATTTGATGAAAGACAGAAATTTTCAGTTACAGTACTTGCACTATTGAAAATGAAAGATAAAGAGCAAATTGTGGAGAAGCAAGAGAAAAATGACATTTTACATATAAGAGAATAATAATCCAATTAATCAGCTCATTTCTCATAAATTATGAGGCCAGAAAAGAATGGAACATTATGCATGAAAATACTTAAAGAAAAAACTGTCAACCCCAGATTCTATAACCAGTAAAAATATCCTTGAAAATAAAGGCAAAATAAAGAATAAAGAATAAAAATCTATAGAACCATCTTAATGCCATCTCAGTCAAAATCCCAACAGTTCAATTTTCTTGTTTATCTTTTAAATACCTTGTGTGTATGTGAAAACTGAGAAGATGATTTTAAAAAATCATATGGAAATGCAGAGCCAAGTACAGCCAAGACAATCTTGAAGAAGAACAAAGCTAGAGTACTTATACTATCATATATCAGGACCTATCATAAAAGTATAGTAATTAAGGGAACATGTTATTGGTGCAAAGATAAACAAACTGACCAATGGAACAAAATACAGAGTTCAGAAGTAGACCCAGACATGTATGGTCACCTGATTCATAACCAAGATAATACTGGGAAAAGGATGATCTTTTTAATAAATGATGCTGAGTAGACTGAATTTCTATAGCAACAAAAATGTATTCTGACCCCTCATTTATACCATACACAAAATCAATTTCACAGGTATTGTAGATCTAAATGTGAAAGATAAAACAGTAAAACTTTTAGAAGGAAACATGAGAGAATATCTTTTTTTTAAAAATATTTATTTATTTATTTGGCTGTGCCATGTCTTAGTTGTGGCACAGGGGATCTTCGTTGCCTTGTGCAGGATCTTTAGCTGTGGCATGTGGGATCTAGTTCCCTGGCCAGGGATGGAACCCAGGCCCCCTGCACTGGGAGTGCAGAGTCACTGGACCACCAGGGGAGTTCCGAGAGAATATCTTCTTGATTTTAGTTGGAGGAGGCAAACATTTCTTTAAAAGATTCTAAAAAGTACTAACTGTAGAGAGAAAATTTGATAATTTAGACTATATTACATCTACAATTCTTTTTTTAATCAAAAGAAACCATTAAGCAAGTAAAAAGGCAACCCAGAGAAAGAAAAGCTATTCACAATACACTTACCTGACAAAGGACTCATAGACAGAATAAATAAAGAACTCCTACAAGATGACAGACAACTCAAAAGACCTGCACTAGAATGTTCAGAGGATTTTTATTTATAAAATCCTCAAATTGGAAATTACCCAAAAGCCCATTAACAGTAGAAAAGTTAAATAAATTGTGATATAGTCATACAAGGGGATATTACACATCAATAATAATGAATGATCTATGACGGCCTGCAGGAATATGAATGAAAATGAAAGAAGCCAGACACACAAATAAGTTAACACACTAGCATTATTTTAATAATCATAATAAAGTTTTTAATAATCCAAAAAAAAAAAGCCAGACACACAAAATAGTACATTCTTTAAGATTCAACTTAATTATTAAAGAGAAAGGGAAAAATAGGAAAGAATTAATAGTGATTATGCTTATGGAGGAAGTATTAATGAGAGGAAGGGCCTTCAAGGAAAGCTACAGGGATGCTACTGATGTAATTTCCACTTCTTGATATGACTGCTGGTTAAACAGGTGTATCTGATTTGCAAAAGTACTCCAAACTTTACATTCAGGATGTGTTCCCTCTTCTTTAAGTATGTTATACATCAAAAAGTTCGTATGAAACAAAAGAGAGGCAGAGGGAATTAACCAAAGCAAAATTAACTAGCAAGTCAGTGGCAAAAGAGGAGTTCTAACTTCCAGCCTGGAATGCAGAATCTTTCACTCAGAGGCTGGGGACAGAGCAGGGGCTGGACAAAAAGGCCATTATCAGAAGGACCATTTGGCCTGGGCCTCCTATTCAGGAAGGGCCCCCAATGTGAAGTTTTTACATCACTTCCAAATAAGATTATACATATAGCTAGGAGATAAACTGACATTTTGAAGAGCATGTTCATCAAACATCTTTAAACATTACCAGCTCACCCTACCTTATGATAAACTATTAAGCAACTGTATACTGTTTTAGTAGATCCTGTAATTTATGATATGAATAGCAAAGCTATACATCTTTATGGGGGCTTATATTAAAGTTATTAATTAGTTAATTTAAATTTCAAAGTATATCAAGCATTTTATAATATGGCTTTGGCATGTCTTCTTTTTTTTTAATACATTTATTTATTTTTATTGATTGATTGATTGATTGATTGATTGCTGCGTTGGGTCCTCGTTGCTGCCCGCGGGCTTTCTCCAGTTGCGGAGAGCGGGAGCTACTCTTCGCTGCGGTGCACTGCGGTGCACTCCTTTTTGTTGCGGAGCACGGGCTCTAGGCGCACGCTTCAGTAGTTGTGGCTCTCGGGCTCTAGAGGGCAGGCTCAGTAGCTGTGGCTCACGGGCTTAGTTGCTCTGTGGCATGTGGGATCGTCCCAGACCAGGGCTCGAACCCGTGTCCCCTGCATTGGCAGGCCGACTCCCAACCACTGCGCCACCAGGGAAGTCCCATGTCGTCATTTTTAAGGATATCGGAAGCCCCTCCAAATGAATCTGACTTATTAGAATTGCCTGTACGTAAAACCACAAAAATATTAAAGAAATAATAGGGTTTCCATAAATGTTTCTTGAATCTGAATCCAAAATTGCAGTTTTCATTGCCTAATTAAGGTCTAAAATAAGATTGATTCTATGTCCTATCTGGTTTAGTGGTCAATTAATTACAAATTTCTGTTAAAGCTGGCTATATTTTAGAATTTAGTCTAAACACACAATATGCTATCTTTTTATGGATGAGTGTAATCGAAAAGTCTGATTCACAAACCTGTAGTCTTTTCCCCCAATGGATAAACTGTTTCATAAAAAGCCAAGAAAGTTACTGAAACTCTTTATATAGAAATCCATAAAAGGACAATCATATCACTGAGCTATATCCATTGCCTCTATTAATGCTTTGGAATTTAAAACAAAAACGAAGAAAAACTTCTATTATCTATTATCTATAATAATCAAAGCTTGATTTCTTTCACTTTCCACATGTTAATATTTTGAACTTTAATATTTAAAATCCATTCATACTTTATTCAGGAATGAAAATAAAAGAACTACTAAAATTATTGAGGGGAAATCAGTTATTGGAATGAATCCCATCCAATAGATTTAAAAAGTCACCTGAATCTTCCAAACACATCAAGTTTGCTGTTTTGACTGGAAATTTTATAAAACAGGATTGCCAGGAGAATACTGAACACCAACTGTTGCTGATGCTTGCAAGATCAGAAGTTAGGTGATAACAACCTCCTATCGGTATTTCAACATGAGTGGCCCAAGGCCAGGAAAATGACAGGGGTGCAGGGGTGGGCTGAAGAGGGTCAGCATGAAACATAAAGGAAAGCCCACTGAATATGAATCAATCTGAACTTCACATGATGTAGGATTCAAGTTACTTATGAAGCAAATATTTAGAAAGCATTGTGAAGCATTAAGAACACATATTAACTTCAAACAAAAAGCATTGAAAATAGCCATGCTATTTTTAGGGGTAGATATATAACGTCTTGAGATGGGGCCACTCAAATGTAAAACTGTTAAAATATCCCTATATGTTCTTAAGATGCTCCAATTCTTCTGGTATCTCCTTTCAACTCATGGCTTTTGCTTCCATCTCTTAACACCAGGAAGCCAGGAGCTAATTCCATTTTCCAGTGTACTAAGTTGCACTATATAAGCAATACACAGTTTCCCTGTTTTATGATGTCTGTAATTTACTTTTAAAAACTTCAGCAAAGATGCAGTACTATAAACGTGTGTGTTGGTTGGTTGCATACAGAGTTAGTTACATGTAGAGTATGGGTACTTAATCAAGAATTCATGGCTTGGCATGGGTGGCAAACATACATCAAAAAGGCCACCTCAGAGAGGGCTACAAGTGCGTCCGTATTCGTGTCTTTGAAACACACCAGATATTTGCTAATTAGCATCCTGAATGTCAGATATGGATTTTTACCGATGAAATTAGTGATTTGTTAATTAGCATAATGAACGGTAGAAACAGGCTCTCCTTGGTGAAATGAGTGGTATTCAATTTACGTAGATTGGCTATAATCTAGAGATCTTTGTGTGAACAGAATTTAAGAAACTATTTACTTGACCCCCAAATGGTCATGTATCCAGTCATTGGTTGGGAGGATATCCGGTGGCTGAGTCTTTCTATTACGATCAGGTGCTGTTTCTGGAATATTGTCACTTCTGCTTTAAAAGAACTTTTCGGGCTTCCCTGGTAGTGCAGTGGTTAAGAATCCGCCTGCCAATGCAGGGGACACGGGTTCGATCCCTGGTCTGGGAAAATCCCACATGCCACGGAGCAACTAAGCCTGTGAACCACAACTACTGAGCCTGCTCTCTAGAGCCCGCGAGCCACAACTACTGAGCCCACGTGCCACAACTACTGAAGACCGGGCGCCTAGAGCCCGTGCTCTGCAACAAGAGAAGCCACCACAATGAGAAGCCCGCGCACTGCAACAAGTAGCCCCCACTCGCCACAACCAGAGAAAGCCCACACGCAGCAACGAAGACCCAATGCAGCCAAAAATAAATAAATAAATAAATGTATTTAAAAAAAAAAGAACTTTTCATGCAAGGTGGTAGTCTCAGCACCTAAAAAGAACAGAGAGTTGGGACTTTCTAGAGAATACAAAGCAAGTTGTATGAAATGTTTAGAGTCTGCTTACTAATAGGTGTTTATTAAATAAGTATCTAAACGTGAAGCCAAACTTGGTCTAAGGCTTGTTTTATTTTGAGCCGGTACTGGTGTCATGAGGGAGTAGCTTTAATATACCTCAGTCTTTTGTGATGTGCACTAATAGGTGCCAAAAAGAACTAAAGGTCAGTTCTATCAAATTTAGGTGAGTTCACAGGCCCCTTGATTCATTTCTGCTCATTCCCGTAAGAATTTATATCCTCAGTCTTTTCAAACTGTCTTTGTTAAGACACAATGATAAACTAATTTTTGTTAATTTTTCTTTTACCCTTTCCAAGAATATACTTTCATCTCCATTTTCACCTTCTTAAAAACTCAAGTGTCTTAATCCAAAGGTGGAACTTAATGATGGAAAACCTAGCCTCTACAGGGAATGAGTAGGTTGATGGTTTCGGTCTGAAAGAGCTTTGCATGTCCTTAAGGTGTACTTCACTGGGTGATAATATTCTGACTTTATATTGAGCTGACCTTGGCCTCTAGCGTTTTGTTGTAGGTAACAACATGAATCTCCAAGAATTTAAAAAGTCACCTAAAACTTCCAACAGATTGGACCTTGTTTTTATATCAGTAACTACTTTCCTGCATAACTAACAAACCCTCACTAGCATAGTTCCTGAGACATAAATATTTGCTAAATGAATTAATGTAAACATTCACAAATGATCCAAAAAATTAACCATGCTTAATAAAAAAGGTGAAAATATTTAAAGTATTAAATAAATGGTTTACCAGTTACTTCTTCTGATGCTGATTTTCACTCTGTACAGAAGGTGGAGCCAAAGACATATTTATCTACTGGCTGGGAGTCTCCCATTAAACAAAACAAAACAAAAAATTCTTCCCTTGACAAATACTTTGTGTGTGTAGCCTCACAGAAAAATTCACTTGGAAATAGGTGTAGGCCAGAGAATAAGTTCAGATTTTACCCAGGTTGAGACAACCTTTTATCCTCAAACCCCTCTCAAGGATGACAGAATGATAATAAATGGCAAGCAAGTTTCAGTTAAGTGAATACTCTATAGAGTTCCAAAGTAAATTGTCAGACCCCAGAAATATATCTATTGAAAAAGGATTCTAGCACAAGTGGGTAATATGTTGGGAAATCTACACTATTCCAAAGGAAATATGATTGATCAACAGTCACTTTAAGAACCCATTTCCTGGCTGGTTTTACCAGTTTGGGTAGAGTATTTCTGAATTTGCATACTTTTGGGGTTGCAAATTAACTTTTTCTCCTTCCTTACAGTCCAATAAACATTAGATAAAATGGAAATTTGGTACCTGGTTAGAATTATTCTGATGTTAATGAAAGGAAATCCATAAGGCAATGCCATCTTAATCCAATACAAAATCATCCTAGACCCTCCCAGTCTTTGATAATCCTTTTATTCTTCTACAGCTGCCTTTGGATTCCCACAGAGGTATTGCAAATTTCAACTCTGATCAACTTGTTCTAATCTGAGAGTCAGCTGATAACCTCATCTTTATTTGAGAAGTTACTTTTAAACCCTAGCTTTCTAAAGCACATACTCTCTACTTTAAAGCATATTTTTTCCTTTATGGTCTTCATTCACTCGTTTGAAAGGAGTAACTGCCCTTTTTTCCAAAGTTAAGACTCCCCCAAGTACCAGGGTGATATTTTCCTTACAAATAAACCCACTTTCCTTTACCTGATTCTACCTTGCCTCTTTCTTCATTCTTTTTCTTTGCCTGTATTAAATAAGGAAATCCACTGAGGCTGTGTGAGTGCTGTCTTTTTGGCACACTACCTACATACTATCTCAGTTATATTACCTGTACCTGTGGTTTCAAATAGCAATTCTATGAGTAAAACCCCAAATCTTATAGCAATTTTAAACTGAACTCCACAGCCCATGTTTGAAACTGCCAGCCAGATATCTTCACCAAGATGTTTCAGTTCTTCATACCAAATTTTCCAAGGTTGAAATCATTAAATATCTTTCAGCAAATCAGTTCCTCCTCCGGACTTCCTTTTTGTGTGTGTGTTAGTAACATTTTCCCAATCAAAACTCCAAAATCAGTTTCCGCACTCCTCTCTTGTCCTCCCCATTCAATCTGTCATCAAGTTCTGGTAAATCTACCTTCTTGTCCTTTCTTACTCCTAGTACCCTAGTTCAGGTTCTTATAACTAACTCACTCCTCTACCATTACAATATTCTCCTTACTAATCTTCAATCTTTATCCATCAATTATTTTTTAACATCCATGCTACGCATTGAAGTGGGAGTAATCCATCAGATTCTGTGTGAGATAAGCACTCAAAATCCTTAAAAATTAATCCATTCATCTCTTAAAATTTCAAAAATTGCTATTTTGAAACAAAGGTAAAAATCAAAAAATGCAGTTGGTTTTCATATTAAGAAATACTTCGCACGATTCTGAAAAATAGTCTACTCTTCACTGTGCCAATAATGTGTGTTTCTCAATACACAAAGCAACATGGATAAAACGGAGTCCAAGGCCTGGCTCATGGTGGCACCTAAAGAAATTCTGCAGAGGACAGAACTCTAAGGGACTGTCCCTCATCTCTCAAAGAGCAGTGTTGCCTAGCACATCAGGCCGCATCCATTTCTTCTGCATAGACAGGGCCTGGCAGTCAGAGAATACACAGTTCTGAAAAGTCAGTGTTTATATTAATGAAATGGCATTGGCATTTTTGAGAATATGAGAAAAACATTTAAAAAAACCTATCCCACAATTTTTGCAAAAGATTCCAATGGAGATAAGCTTCTAAGGTCAGATAAATGGGATGCTTTAAAAAATTGTATATTATTGGTCAAAATACAACTCACCAGCACTGCTACAGTATGAAGTATAATAGGAGTTGCTGCTAGACATTTGGAGAAGCTTCGAGGGGTCCATGAAAGGTAACTGTTGTCAATGTGCCAACAAGGAAGCCATTCAGTGGCCCAGCTCTTCTTGAGCACTCTTACTCATAGGATCAAATCTTGGTGGCATTATTCCAAAGGAAGAGAAGATCACATAGAATGTCTTCATCTTTTATGAAAGACTTTGTGGAAGTCACTTTAGAAATAAAAGATATAGTACAGTCCATGTTAGGAGAACTTATTATTTAATTGCTGGCTAATGCTATGACTAATCTCTTTGGCTTAGAAAATGGTTTAAGCAATTTCCATGAGTAACTTATTTTGGTATAAAGAAGTTCTTTCTTTCTCTTTCCAGTTGGTCACATAAGCAATAGACTAAAAAGAAAAGGTTCCAGAATACTTAAATAACAATTTCATTTTATACACCTAACAAAACAGAATTGGAAATAAACACAATTTTTCATTAAAAAAAAAAACCCTGTTATAGAATAGCCAATTGCAACTTTTCTTTCATGTAACTAATTCTGAATTAGCATTTTAGGAAATTTTAAAAAATAAAATGGATGATTTCAGTAATAATTGTACTTGATAAATCCTTTTACAAAAGTAAACCAAATATTTACGTAAATTTAATGAAGCATAGACTTTTTTTTTTAAGGGGGAGGGAAAGCAGATTTTCTTAAAATAAAAAGAATAAATTACATTTTCGTGAATGTGTTCTGAATCATGGGAAGTAATTTTTAGTTAGGACAAAACAATAAACTCATTTGAAGGAAAGGACAATATAAATACAAGACCAAAACAATATTTATGGATTGCTGAGCTTGAAGACTTGAAAGTCAGATTATAATTTCTGGTTTTTTTCCCCTTCTTTAACATAAAGAAAAATGCACCCTTAGAAATAGCATAGCCAGCACATAAGAGAGCAAAACTGTGTCTTAACACTACAACATTTCAAAAGGTGCTTTATTAACCATTTCAATGAAATGAAATTTAGGGAGAGGTATCTATCAGAAAACATTTGCCATCCTCTTCTTTTCTGATATCTGTACTACTGAGAAGAGTAAAGAGTATTAAGGCTGGATGAGTTTGCTTTGTTTCCAGAGAATAATGGCCAAGAGATTTCCCTGCCCAACCTCAGGAGAATCACTGAAGCCAGTTTATGGGAATTGTCCTACCACAGCCCTCTAGTATGGCATCTGGAGTGTCCTCAAAGGATCTACCCACTCTAAGATTGAGGCCACATGACTCAGGCTATTATAAACCCTAATGCAGAGGGTTGAAGAGGGAGGACCATGGAAGTGGTGTAAAAGCACATAAAAATTATATGCAGACCTCTGCTCTCATCAGGCAGAAAACTATCCAGTGGGTTTTAGAGAGGGAGATGGTCTCAAGGAAGGTTGATAGTTTCGGGACCCACCTAATGCCAACTTAACATATGAGTATTTCATAAAAATATCTTGACATTTCACTACAAAAGAGATTTCATTTTTAGTGAGTTGGCATGAATGGGGCTGAGATATAAATGTTCAGTTCCCTGGAGATCTGGCAGAGGTCAGATATCAAGATTTTCACAGTCAAAATGTATAATATACAGCTGTCACTATTGTTATATGAAACTACATTGTTTTTGCTAAACTGCAGTAAAGAATAAAATTCAAAGCAGTCAAGGGGATGGAAGGTGGATTTGGGATGGGCATACCACCATAAAATGTTCATTTTTGAAATTTCTCTCTCCCATCTCCATTTCCTTTGTTCACTGTCCCTACTTAAACTAAGAGGAGAGGAATTAGCTCAGATAACTCACTCACACCCACCTTTAACTTCACCTTTAACTTCACACACCTTGGCCAACAGGAAACAAGTATGCCTTGGCTATACTCTTTTCCACCACATTAATTTACTGTAATATTACAGTAAGTAAAAGTTTAGAAAAGGTAGTAATATTCTAAAATACACTGCTTTTTATCATCCCTGGACTTTTGGTGAAAAAAGCACTAACTAAAACCCATAATTGTTGTTGTAAGGAGCAACTACAAGTAGTGGAACTCACGTCTCTAATGCTATTTCATTTCTCTCGTCAGCAGATTTAGAGCACAGCTTTATCCGGGCTGGCTACTCCTCTTTGCCTCTTCTCCCTCACCCGTCCACATTCGCCGGCTTCCTCTCCACTCTCCTGCCCGCCTTTCCTCTTCCCCGCCCCTTTCTTCTAGGCCCTCCTCCTTGTTGAGTCAGTGGCTTGAAACTTTTAAAAGCTCTGTGCTCCAAGTAAGAAAAAAGCTTTTATGAGGTATCAGCACTTTTCGTTCATTAGGGGGAAGGAGCGAGGAAAGTACCAAATAGCTGAAGACTTTTAAACTTTAAATAGACAGGTCTGAGGGCCTGGACTTGCTTTTGCATTTGACTTCATCCTCTGAGGAGTTCAATCACTTGGCGTGCCTACTTCACTTCTTTCAAGAAAAAGAGTAAGTTTTTTAAAAGACCTTTACCTATTCCTTTCTTTTTCTACAAGAAAAACTTTTCTAAAGTTTTAAAATTTGTTAAATGTAGCTTTCATATGATATTGTAAAGGGAATGATGAACTTGAAAGTGTCTATAGTTTTAAACTTAAAATTGAACTTACGGTATTTACTTTTTGACTGTTAAAAAGTTTTCTTTTAATAATGCAACAGGTAAATAAGATTCAGATCTTTCTGATTAGGATTAGAATATTAGAATAAAGTTACTGGATATTTGGTTCTCCATTTTAGAGGATAATTTTACTTTTTTGGGTAATCAGTAATAGTCTAGGTGCTTTGTAACTTTGAGGGGGGCGGGGTTAGGGGGCCTAGTTTGGGGGTTTGAATGACAACAGCAGAAAAATCAAAGTGCAAATTTGCTTAGTGTGCTTGCTATAGAATTCTACTCTTTGTACTTTTTCATATGGAAATCTTGATTGATGTTCTATAGCCTTGCAAAGCAAACTTCTTAACAAAGTGCTTTGTTAAGACCTTGCTGCTTGACTTCCACGTGGTCCCTTCCTAGAATTTTACCCGGTAAACAAAAAGGTATAAAAATCAGAGCTGTAATATTGAGGTTCTTAAAGCAACAGTAAAGGGTTACTTTGTATTAGCAACCACTATGCAAAAATCTTGAGAACCTCAGGAGAGCCACCACTGAGTCGACCACGCTGGCAGTTCAGGAGGTGAAATCCCTTGAATGGGTGGTGGTTACTTAACAAAGCATTAACAGAGAGAGAACGGACGTTTAGAAGAGAGTATATGCCAGGGTGCATTTCCAAAACGGTCTCCGAAGACAGGGGCTCCTAGAAAGAATAGGAAACGAAATTTCTTAAATCGGAGCCTTAGAGGGAGCTACCTCCCCCCAGCCCCACGCCCCCGCAGCCTTCCGCTTGTCGGAACCTGTAGCAGACTTCAGAGCTCTTGGGCAACTTTTTTGAGTTTGAGCCGCAGGGTGCGGTGCTGCCAGTAGGCAAAGATAACACTGATTTGTTATTTAAAAGGACTCAATTTCTTACATGTTCTTATGGGTAACACACATTCTGTTAGCCAGAAATGCAACCGTGCGTTTTCGTGTCCGGTAGGGATTTTGTCTGTTCTAACTCCACAGACTAATTAGTTTAAATTCTTGGTGTGACCCTGCAGTTTGAAGTATTTGCACCAGAGAATGCTGAAAAGCAAATAAAAATGAAAGCTTTGCGGAACGAGGACGGGGGCCTGGGGCCGGGAGGGCTCGGGCCGCCTCCTGCCATCTTATCATCTGCCCGGCTCGCCCGGGGCTCCTGCACTGCCGAGCCTCCGCGCTTTGGGAACGTTTGCTGAGAAGTTTCCCTCAAATCCTCACAGTCAAACCCAGCGCAGGTCCGAGTTCCGCCACTGGAAAGGAAGGGGGAGGGGGAGAGAGGTGGGGGGGAGATGGACTGTGGCCAAATGGTAAAAGAAGAGCAAGTGATTAATTGAATTAAATGTGTCAATCTAATTTCCCTTCCAAAACCCGCACCCGCAGTGTCCTTTTTTTTTTGAACTTGTTGAATCCTACTGTATCAACCATAAAGAAATCTGAGTACCTTGGGAATTACCGTGCCTAAATGGCACTTGTAACTCTTCTAAGTTCTCAAAACTTCCCAAGAATAAGGATGGGGTGGGGAGAGCAGAGGAAGCCCCATAATGAAATGAGTAAAGAGCTAATGACGTGTCCAGAGGCAGATCAGTACAGAATTCGGAAACTCAAATCTTGAGTTCCCAGCAGCGGCTCGCCCACCCTATCCTCTTGGCTGGCCATCCAGATGTTTACAGAGCATCTCTGATAAAGCTTATCAAAAGCTCTCCTTGACCAACCTCATCCTCACCCTAGGGCGTGCCTGTGTTTCTCTCCAGGAGTACAAAGTGGGGGTGGGAAGAGGAGAGCTATAAACTGTTGGAAAAATAGACGTGGCTTTATTTGGAGGTGGGTTTAATTTCTTCTGCTTCCCAAACCAAGCTGGTAATGAAAAGATGCTTAATCTCACGCTCTGATAATTGGGCACACTTGAACTCAGTCTAAAATGCCTCAGGCAGTTTGAAGAGTAGATTATGAAAATTTTTTTAAAAGCCTAACTTATACAAGGATTGCCAAGAATAAAATCTTGCAGTAATGCAGTGACCTCATTAAATTAACTCTGTCTCAAAGAATGAAAAAAAGCCAGGTAGAAAACCCTTCAGGAGAAAGGGTAATTCTTCTATGTAGGCCAGATTGCCAGAAGGTTATTCTGTCCTAGCAGTGTGTCTGTCTGGTGCTTTGTAGTTTCCAAAGTCAGTATCGTTATCACCTGTCCTTTGCCTGGAAAATGCAGTGGTAATGCTTTAATCCTACTCTCTTCACTGTTTAAATATGTTCCACATTTTTCTACTACCTTTTATAATTTATCACTGCCGCCCCATCCACTCAATTCCTGGCCCTTTACAGTGTAATTCTTACATTGCTGACCCTGGGAAACACGGTTCCAAGCAAGCGTCTGAAAGGGTGTGTTTTCAGATACTGAGAGTTGTTTTGTTACTTACATGTTTCCAATTCCTGCATAGAGAAGAATGGAAACCTCACATTACAGTGCATTCCTTCATTTCTCTGATGATATCCAGAGGGGTAGCTTGGTATGAGCCTCAGAGCCTCTACGTATGATACCGAGGGAAGGGAATGATAGGAAAGTCACCAGTGATTAATACCTTCTACTCCACCTTTCCTGTTCTGATCTGACTTCCCTTCAAGATTCTCAATTGTCTGAATAGATTGTTGGAGCGTATTCACACACGTTAGTTAGTTCAGCTCTGGGGAGACAAGTTATTAATTATTAATTATCTAGTGTTTACCACTAATGTCAATATTCAGTATAGATAAGTCAAGTTTAAAAAATATCCCCAGAGTTTCTCCTCAATGGGAGTTCCCCCCAACCTCCTTCGGGTAACTACCTAAATTCTCCACTTTGTCTCCACTTTGCCTGTCTAGATTCACCATTTGGCTATGTATGTACATACTGTCTTTTGCCAAAGTTAAAACACAAATCAGGGTGAGATATATGTAAAATTTTTTCTTTAAGAATTTCTTAACTTTCAATAACCTTCACATCCAAGTTTTCCTAGCTTTCTAGGCAGATACATTCTATAGTATATGACTTTTTCCATGATTTAGAGGAGATGCCTCCAAATAGCAACACAAAGACCCTCTTCATGGTCTTTTCTCCCTATTAATTGATAAAGGGTAAATTCCTCCTTCTCATAAATCTCTTTGAAGTTGCTAAAATAGCAATATTGTACTCATTACAGGGGCATCTAGAAAACTAATTTTGATTACCATTAGGAAAACGTTAATCACTTCTTAGTTGCTATTTTGCTAAAGAAAGGATGCCAAAGTTAGAAAATAAGTGGGCTATATCTATATCTAAAAATCATTTAAAGAGTAATAGCTAAATTTTACTGAGCTTTTATTAAGAGCTTCATGTGCATGAGTTACTCATTCAATGCTCACTAAGGAAAATAGACTGTTCTTAATCAATACACTTGTGAGGGCTCTAAGAGTGTGTTTATATGATGACAAAATAACTAGGCTGTTCAATAAAAATAGTAAATTTGGAGGTGACATTTGGGGGAAGCACCAAAACTGATAGAAATAGCGTTATTTTAAAGTCCATCCGATCACAATCTAAGAAGATGGCTTTTAGCCTGCAGCTTCTGACTTAGGCTCTTTCCTCTAGCACCCCTCAAGTGACCATTAGAAACTTCCGTTAGTAGGGGAGTTGAGTGATAGCTATTGGACTACGGAGGGGATTGTCTCTTTGGATGGAGTCCCTCACTCCTCGACTCCCATCTCATCTCATCATTCTGTGGAGGCTGATGTATGCCGACTGGGTGATGAAAAAGGGTGAGGGCCAAGGAAAGAAGGCTTGTTAGTGTGTACCCCACCCCACCTCCCTCAAAAAAGCAATGCCACACATCAGATACCTGCAGAAATGTAGCAGTATTTCAGTCTTTACAAAGGAATCTAAGGCTAATCAGGGAGCCATGAGACAGAATTTTAAATAGAACAGAGGTTTACACGGAATAGGTTTGATACATCACAGAGTTAGGCTAACTACCCAGGTATAAGGAAACAAAGGTTGTATATTACCTGATGAACTGGGAATATACATTTTCTATGGTACCTGATTCACATCACTTAACTGCCTAACATACACTCAAACTATATAGAGATGTTATATTAACCAGGGTTGGTATCAGCTGTTACTCTTCCCTTCAGAGCCCCAATCTTACCCCAAGATTTATCATTCTTGAAATAAACACAAGTTTTAACAGGTTATTTCTTCTATTGCAAGACACTGTGGGGTCTCTTTCAGCGACAATTGAATTGTGTAGTCCAGTCAGAATTAGAATACTGCAGAATTGGACAAGTTTTCTTTTTTGGTGGTGTTGTTTTAAAATCTTAACCTGTGAAACAGCATAATAGTGAAACTGCATATATATCTATGATACCTGGTGCAGTTCTGCAAGAATCCCAAATCACTATGCCCTTGTGTAATAAATTCAAGACCTTGTTTAAGAAATTCTTTGTTAAAGAGCCTGTTTTCTTAATTCAGTCATATTGCCTGTTCAGGAATCATTTAAAGTATGCTGTTTCAGACAGTTCTCTGTTACAGCAATTATCACTTGAGAATTTAAATGTCCGTGTAATATGAGATGCTGACAATACCACTTTTTTTGTTTTTTTTTTTTACTGTGGAAGTCTCTTTTTAATTAATTTGAAACCTCAGAAGTTTGGGATATGTAACTATAATTAAGAGAGTCCCAAGGAGATAGTAAACAAACAAACAAAACTGGTGAAACCTGGTACCTTTCTGTGTACAAGCCGCTTTTAATTCATTCAATAGATATTCAATATCTCTTAACTCTTTTAAGCACTGGAGATACAGCAGTGGACAAAGGAAACTCCCTAATGGAGCTCACATTCTAGCTGAGGAAAGCAGATAGTGATAAGTCCTTGTCATGGAGGCAGACAAACAGTAAACAAGTAAATACATAATATATCAAGTAGAGCTAAGGGCCATTGAAAAACAAAAACAGAACAAGGGGAGTAGCAAGTGACAGGCCTAGAGTGCTGGCTGATGAGGTGATACCAGAACAAGCCATGGGCATGGAACCGAGCTGATCAAGGCAGATCAGCTTGTTAGTTTTTCAAGACTGACTGAGGAGAGTAGATTGGCGAGCAGGGTAACTAGGCTCTTGTCATATAACCTGAAGAAAGGTGGCATGTAACCTGATGATGGCTGAGATCAGGCTAAGAGCAGGGGTGGTGGTGAGACTCATAGTCTGTTTTCAGGGGAAGATAAAGCCTATAGAATTTGCTGACAGATTGTATGTGGATTATGTTAATTATGTGTGGCTATGAATATTACCAAAAGCACATCTGGCTGTTGTAACTATAGAGGAATGGTCACAACTGAGCCCACTCAAAGACACTGCAAGGGAGAGGGGTTCTTACAAAAATTAAAGAAAAACATTAGGAGAGTTTACAGTTTAGTTTTGGGGCTTATAGTTTTTTTTTTTTTTTGGCTGCACCCTAGGGCATGCCGGCTCCTAGTTCCCCAACCAGGGATTGAACCTGCGCCCCCTGCAGTGGAAGCTCGGAGTCTTAACCACTGTACTGCCAGGGAAGTCCCAAGGGGCTTATAATGTTTTGGTTTAGGATATTAGAAACACACACAGTACTTCCGCCCCTCCCCCCCAAAAAAAATCCATTAAGTGGATTTTTATCAGGAAGCAATCCTATTTACCTTTATTTTATTTTAATTCCCCACTCTCAACTCATTACAGTGTCTCTTCTTGGGAAAATCTTTAAAATTGGAAGTAAAATATATTCTAATTCTCCTAATAATTATTAGAACATTAATGACACAGCAACGTGACTGTAGCTTTGGCACAGTGATTTGTTTATATGGCTCTGGAAAAGGGGACGGTCAAAAGTAACTTAAAATAGAAGGTTTTTTTTTCATTTTGAATAAAGCATTTGAGTCCCTGTGCTCCTGGGGAGCAGCCGATGGAGGTGGAGGGACAGGGGGCTGTACAGTAAAGTGTAAGCTCAGTTCCCAGTTGCCCAGAGACCTCTGCTTCTCATACTAACCCTGCCCACACATCCCCTTGGCCTTTTTAGACACTCAATCCCTTTCTGCTCTCCTGACATTTCCCCACTCCTAAATATTTTGAACGAGAGACGAGACAGAGCACCAAAAAATGTCAAGAAACATTTGCCTCTTGGCCTGAAAACTTACTTCAGAATCACCTGGTGCATTTGTTTAGAAAAAGAAAAAGAAACAAAAGAATGATTCACAGCCACCCCCCACCCTCACCCCATGATATTCATTCAAACTGGTGACTGTCAGGAATGTATGTTTTTAACACATGCTGCTAAGTGATTCTGATGCCCTTCAGGAACCGCTGCAAAGGGCCCAGAGGGTCCTTGGGCGGGTCACACCTGGCGTGACTGGTTTTTGGCTTCTAGTCTAGAGGGCCATGAAGAGCAATGGAAAATGTGATCTAACATGGTACATAGAGGACACAAGAAGGACGGCCCAGCTACTGTCAAGCATTTGCTCCTAATGAGAACTTTGTACAACTCCTTAACCTAGACCTTAATCTACATATAAATTTCCACCCTGGGAACCTAGAGGTGAAGGCATGAATATACAGGATATATGCTCAACTGCCATGATTTTATCATATATCAAATAAGGAATATACCTCTCTCATACTAGTGAATGTGAATGGGGTATATAGTCTGTAAATCAATGCCAGGGATTCTATAAACATAATTATGACCTCTTCTTATAAAAGGGCATTACTTTTTCAACTAGGACTTGGAAAAATGAAAATAATGGGACAACCAGTTGATAGAACTTTTAATTCACAGCAAAGTGAATGACTACCAAAAAGATAACTATTTTTGTTATCTTTTTTTTGTTGTTGTTAACTATTTTTGTTATAGTGCTAATAACAGGTATCTACATGTTACAGGATACTAGGTGTCCAGTTGGATAATTCATCTCATTCAGATGAAAGAGTATAACTCAGTTAATGCAAATGACAACTGGGTGGCTGCTTAAAGAAAAGACAACTTGGCTACTACCTAGAGAGCTGCCCAGTGACCCAGTTCACATACTGTGGCACTGTAGGGTATTTTTGTGGACTCTCAGAATTATATGAAAGTCAAGTTTTATTTTTCCATAGAGTGTAAAGAAACTTAGTAATTAATTGCCACAAGCATCTACATATTTTACTTTGAATAATAATGAAACACTGACTAAAATGACAACTTCTCAGTGTACCTGAAGCATGTTAAGTTTTTCTTGAGCTCAATCATTGCGTGAATGTGATGAGATGTGTGCAGTTTATCATTTTATACTTGAATGTTTCTGTCATTCGTCCCCCCCACCCCCACCCCCCCCAAATTGGAGTATTGAGCAAAAGCAGATGACACTGGCAAAATATTGTAATTCTCTACACAGAATCGGGACCAATTTACACATCATCACATCGAAACTGTCTCTTGATAGAGCTTCAAAAATTCTGTTCTATTTGTTTGACCCTCACGGACTGTGCTTCTTCATTCCCAGTGTAGTGTCTTCTGCTAAATTGTAGTTTCTTTCTTTTACATTCTCTCATATCAAACTGTCCGTCAAAGCTAAATTTCTCCCTCTCTTCAAGCTTTTCCAGCTTTTCCAGCTTTTCCCTGGCTATTTAACTCTCTTTGTCAGTCCTACAAGCCTTTGTTCTTGTTTGACTGCTCTTTCCATACATCAATTTCACTGTCGCTTCACAATCTAAAATGGCCCTTCCTAGAGGGGAAGCTCCCTTTTTTATGACCACTGGCAGGGGGGCATTATTTCCTGTAACTTGCCCACCCACCTCCAGCCTTTACCATGCACCTCCAACCTTTACCCGTCACCCACCCCCCTTTCTTTGGCACCAGTCTCTGGGCCAGCTCAGACTGCTAATTTAGATAGCTGCTACAGTTTCAGTTTATGGATCAGCCATCTCTTCTTTGTTCCATCCAGGAAATCCCAGGCCAGGTTTCCAATTTATTTTTTTCTGGCCTCTATAGCCAGGAGGTACAGGCATTAGACAGAAATGTAATATTGCTTGGTGGGGAAGAAGATTCCCATGGACCTCATTTACTTCCCACAAGGAGAAGATGGCTTATAGTTTAATACCAGGTGAAAAATTCTTTATATCCAGACACAAACATATTTCTAAGAAGCCTATATAATCCTACTTTTAGTTATACTATTTAAAATTCAATAAGCTCCTGAAAAGTCTTTGCTTTGCTTGTTTTTAAGTATTAAATAATCTTTGACTACTTCATCCCATTCTGAACCCTCCAATTACTCTCTGCTGAAAATTAGACTATATTCTCTCTGGCTGCCACGTGCAGTGTTATTCATTTCTTACCAGATTTCAGCCCCCGCTAAGATTGTATATATTAAAGCACGGAAACATTTCTAACGTTAACCCAGCTTTTCTATAATTTTAAGACCAGTGTCGTGCATTGGGAGGCCTTGGTCTTGGGATTGAAAGTCTTTTTCTGGCTCTACGGATAGCTGAATATTTCCTATATACTTAAGACCTCAATTTTCATCAGTTAAAAGGACTATTGGCATTAGAAGAATAAATTGAACTAAATAACTTTTGGGATTCCTGTCATATCTGTAGACGAGGCTATTTCTCATCCCCAATAATGGGGAAGTCCTAGGCTTAAGATATCCAGGTATTGATAGGAAGTTAAATAGAGTACGTGGGCTGAGGGCCCAAAGCCCAGTAAAGGAACTTACTTGTACAGCAATCCAAAGATTAAAACCAATCATTTTTACTAGAGATAACACTAAAGTTGTCTTTTTATTTCTCAGGCTATAATTAGTATCGAGGTCAATTGAACTCTTACTTGAAATGTGATGTGCATTTAGTCTTGTTTTTTGAAAGTAGGTTCCTGCATCTAGTGACACAGTGTGTCAAAATGGTGTGTTTCAGTACAACGTATTTTCCTCTGGGCAGAAGACAGACTTCTGAACCACATAAGTCACTGCTTAAGAAGAAACAGAGAAGTATAAATGACTACACTGTAGAGTATGCACAAATGACACTTGAATTACCAAGGAGAAACATTTCAGGATACAATTAGGAATAAAGTACTATATGTAATAGGAATGAGGTTTGAAAACAGGTTGCATACGTGTGCATGGGTATCGGCATTCTTACCTCAATTCTTAGGTACCCATGCTTTTTGCATACCACATATCAGCATTTTGCTTGGGTGTGCATGCAGACACAGGCCTATCAGGTAAGAACAGTCCTCTAATTGGACCGTTCAGAGGGATAAAATAAGCAGACACTTAGCGCAGACAACTTCTCAAGTCACGTGGTAAGACAGTGGTTGAGCAAGTAATACATCTTCGCAAGGTTAAGATCGCAATTTACTCTGCACATGGGCGCTGCTGTTTCTAAGATTTAGCGTATCTCAAGAAAATTTGAGAGCTCTTTTCAGGGGAAAATGGAAGAGTTTGCACTTGTGGTTTTTGTGTTTGTTTATTTGTTTGTTTTTGAAGAGTGCTAGAAAGATAGGAGACCTTTTACAGTACTTTGACTGCTGGCTGAAAGAAACTGTATATTAAACTAACAATCTGTAGTCTATGATCATTTAGTTGTCTTTTTCTTTTCAGGTGGTGCCCAGGCAACATGGGTGACTGGAGTGCCTTAGGCAAACTCCTTGACAAGGTTCAAGCCTATTCTACCGCTGGAGGGAAGGTGTGGCTGTCAGTCCTTTTCATTTTCCGAATCCTGCTACTGGGGACAGCAGTTGAGTCAGCCTGGGGTGATGAGCAGTCTGCCTTTCGCTGTAACACTCAACAACCTGGTTGTGAAAACGTCTGCTATGACAAATCTTTCCCAATCTCTCATGTGCGTTTCTGGGTCCTGCAGATCATATTTGTGTCTGTTCCCACTCTCTTGTACCTGGCTCATGTGTTCTATGTGATGCGAAAGGAAGAGAAACTGAACAAGAAAGAGGAGGAACTCAAAGTTGCCCAAACTGATGGTGTCAATGTGGATATGCACTTGAAGCAGATTGAAATAAAGAAGTTCAAGTATGGCATTGAAGAGCACGGCAAGGTGAAAATGCGAGGGGGCTTGCTGCGAACCTACATCATCAGTATCCTCTTCAAGTCTGTCTTTGAGGTAGCCTTCTTGCTGATCCAGTGGTACATCTATGGATTCAGTTTGAGTGCTGTTTACACTTGCAAAAGAGATCCCTGCCCGCATCAGGTGGACTGCTTCCTTTCTCGTCCCACAGAGAAAACCATCTTCATCATCTTCATGCTGGTCGTGTCCTTGGTGTCTCTTGGCTTGAACATCATCGAACTCTTCTATGTCTTCTTCAAGGGTGTTAAGGATCGCGTGAAGGGAAAGAGCGATCCTTACCACACTACCACCAGCACACTGAGCCCCTCCAAAGACTGTGGATCTCCAAAATATGCTTATTTCAATGGCTGCTCCTCCCCAACCGCTCCCCTCTCACCCATGTCTCCTCCCGGGTACAAGCTGGTTACCGGAGACAGAAACAATTCTTCCTGCCGCAATTACAACAAACAAGCAAGTGAGCAAAACTGGGCTAATTACAGTGCAGAACAAAATCGAATGGGGCAGGCAGGAAGCACCATCTCTAACTCCCACGCACAGCCTTTTGATTTTCCTGATGACCCCCAGAATTCTAAAAAGCTCGATGCTGGCCATGAACTACAGCCTCTAGCCATTGTGGACCAGCGGCCTTCCAGCAGAGCCAGCAGTCGTGCCAGCAGCCGACCTCGGCCTGATGACCTAGAGATCTAGGTCCAGTCTTGAGAGCATAAAGATTCCACTCAATTGTGGAGAAGAAAAAGGTGCTATAGAAAGTGCACCTTAGGTGTTCAATTTTTTCCATTGGAGGTGGTACTCAACAGCCTTGTCACGAGGCTTAGAAAACACAAAGACATTAGAATACCTGGTTCACTGGGGGTGTTAGGGATAGGCAGGTGGAGAGGGAAGGGATGAGGGAGGTACATGTTGGTATTTAATGTAGTTGATTCAAAGAACTTAAATTTTAAATAAAAGTTACATTAGGTGATCCATAGTTAAGGGTTTTTTCTTCCTCACACACCCCTAAGAATACTTCTGTGTATGTGAAAGAGTGGGTGGGTGATATTTTTAGTTAAATACTTTTTTGTTTTACCAAGAAACTGAAATAACTTTGGCCAGGAGAAAATACTTCCTGAACATCCTACTTCTTCTCTTTATCATGAAGAAGACAAAGGATTGTCCTTATGTCCCTGCTAAAACATTCCATTGTTAAAATTTGCACTTTGAAGGTAAGCTTTCTAGGCCTGACCCTCCAGGTGTCAATGGACTTGTGCTACTATATTTTTTATTCTTGGTATCAGTTAAAAGTTCAGACACGGCCCACAGAAGAAGACTTTCCATGCATTTGCAAATCTCAGCCAGTTATACATACATTCTTTTTTACATCCACGTTATTATTACCATCACTTTGCATCATTCCTCAACTACTATTCACATTCATTTAATGATTTCTGTAGACATTTAAAAAACAGTTGGGATATCACTTAACATTTTTTGAGTTAAAGTCAGGGAAGCAAGCCATGCTCAATATTTAACAATCACTTGTATGTGAATGTGTGTGGAACAGTGTGTTTTATTTGTCATGTATTGGTACAAGCAGATGCAGTATAAACTCACAAACACAGATTTGAAAATAATGCACACATGGTGTTCAAATTTGAACCTTTCTCATGGATTTTGTGGTGTGGGCCAATATGGTGTTTACATTATATAATTCCTGCTGTGCAAGTAAAGCACATTTTTTTTTCCCCCTAAAATGTTTTTTCCCCATGTATCCTATTATGGATACTGGTTTTGTTAATTATGATTCTTTTTTTTTTTTCCTTTTTTCTTTTTTTAGAATATAGCAGTAATGCTATTGCTGAAATGAATGATTTTCTTTTCCTGAAATGTAATCATTGATGCTTGAATGATAGAATTTTAGTACTGTAAACAGGCTTTAGTACTTAATGTGACAGACTTAGAAAAAATGCTTAGAGTGGACTATTAAGTGTGCCTAAATGAATTTTGCAGTAACTGGTATTCTTGGTTTTGTCCTACTTATGCACATTAATTCAGAACTTGTATTCTGTTATGAGTTTGACAGTCTTTTGGAGTAACCAGCAACTTTGATGTTTGCACTAAGATTTTATTTGGAATGCAAGAGAGGTTGAAAGAAGTTTCAACAATTGTACACATGTAACTAATTTATTTGAAATCTATCCTAAAGAAATCTACCAGTTTCTTCAAATGTCTTTTTAAAATTCATCACGGATGATTAGTGAAAATGCAGAGTATCATACTTTTCTTCTTGCATGTCAACTACATAAGCAGTTTTGTACAATGAGAAATACTAATTTGTTTGACATTCCATGTTAAACTACTGTCATGTTCAGCTTCATTGCATGTAATGTAGACCTAGTCCATCTGATCATGTGTTCTGGAGAGTGTTCTTTATTCAATAAAGTTTTAATTTAGTATAAAGATAGCCTTTATATCCTGTGTGATTTTTTAAAACTTTTATTGCATCAATTCACAATTATCAAAGACATTTCCATTGGTTATGAGGATATGGGCAAATAAGATTCACAAGATTCCAGAATCTTTAAAAGGACAGTATTTGTTATTAGCTAGATTCAGTGCAACATTGATTAACATATTTGGATATTTATTCAACAGAGAAGATAAAGTATTAGAGTGTTGAATTTGGAATATAAAATTAATGAGATGTGTGATAGAGTCTAAAGTGAGTAATTTAGTAGATCCACACATGACAGAAGTAAGCATAAAAAGATGAGGATGCTAAAATTTTAAAGCTATAGGGCCTCCCAGATATAAAAGAATAAGAGCAGGGTTGGTTTGAGTATGGTTATGCTGTGTGACAAAAGAATGAAATAGATCTATGATTCTATTATTCCAAGACATTGTGAAAACACAGAAAATACGATTTTTAAAATTCTTAACACCCAAGGAAAATTGAACCATTCATAGGGGCAAGAACAATTCTGGGCAACTGATAGTATTGCTGTAATTTAAAATATAAAATGTATTAGCACTTTTAAGTCACATTTCAACAAAGTTTTTTTTTTTTTCCACACCATGTGGCATTTGGGATCTTAGTTCCCAGACCAGGGATCAAACCCATGCCCCCTGCAGTGGAAGTGTGGAGTCTTAACCACTGGACTGAGGGAAGTCCCAAAAGCTTTTTAACTTACTAAAATTGTTTACATGAACACATCACAAAGCAAACTAGTAAATGCCTGGAACATAAAAATATTACTAGTTTAGAAATAACCTAGTTCAGTTCGGTGGCTTCTTTTTTTTTTTTTTAATTAATGAACAAATGTTACGGGATGTGCCTAAAGTCAAAGGATTGTCTACTAACCAGTTTCTGAGTCAATATAATTGGTAGTATCAACATTTCTTCAAGTATTACCATTTGCCTGGCTGAGAATCTGAAGGGAGAGGCAAGTTTTCTCTGTGCATGTATGTGTTTGCATTTACAATGGGGAATAGAGAAACGTGGTTTATTTGAATGTGTGTTCACAAACAGTTCATAGGGTACAGATGGACAAATAATTAGACTACTGAATGTAGGTTTCTGATGTATGTGTATGGAGGTGGGAGGGCAAGTTACATCTTTAAAAAATAGTCCATCTTAAACATTTCCCAAACTTTAAAGCTTGTCACTATTTAAAAAAAAAAAAATCTAAGTATATTATAAATATACAGTTTTAAACTACAGTTTTAGTATACGAAATTGAAAATCAAACCTCAGGTCTCCCCATTCTCCAACAGAGACATCAGAGAAGTTCTAATTCCAGAGGAAATCACTGTTAAAAATTTGAGACACCAGCCATATATCAGACACTTTGTTAAGTAGTGGTGATTATTAGAATGACACCATAGTCCCCTGCTCCATGAAGCTTACAATGTGAAGCCTTCCAGAAGTTTTAAAAATGATGTTCCACTCTGTTTTGCTTACCTTAATTGGCTGCCTATTTTCCACAACTAAAAATTGAATTGAGCTGTGTTTTAAAATTATGAGAAAACTATGCAGTTTTATTCCACAAGTATTTATTAGATACTCATTTTTGGCATAAAATTTCAGGTTTAAAAAATGGAAAAGTTTTGAATCTTCTAGAAGTAGGAGAACTTTCTGTTGTGGAAATGTTCTATTCTGTGCACTATGGTAGCCACTAGCTACATGTGGCTATTGAAGCACATGAAATATGGCTAGTGAGTCTGAAGAAAAGGATTATTATTTTTTTAAATTTAATTTAATTAATTTCTTTTTTATACAGCAGGTTCTGATTAGTCAGTTATTTTATACATATCAGTGTGTACATGTCAATCCCAATCTCCCAGTTCATCACACCACCACCACCCCCTCCCCTGCTTTCCCCCCTTGGTGTCCATATGTTTGTTCTCTACATCTGTGTCTCTATTTCTGCCTTGCAAACAGGTTCATCTGTACCATTTTTCTAGATTCCACATATATGGGTTAATATATGATATTTGTTTTTCTCTTTCTGACTTCACTCTGTATGACAGTCTCTAGGTCCATCCACATCTCTACAAATGACCCAGTTTTGTTCCTTTTTATGACTGAGTAATATTCCATTGTATATATGTACCACATCTTCTTTATCCATTTGTCTGTCGATGGGCATTTAGGTTTCTTCCATGACCTGGCTGTTGTAAATAGTGCTACAGTGAACATTGGGGTACATGTGTCTTTTTGAATTATGGTTTTCTCTGGATATATGCCCAGTAGTGGGATTGCTGGATCATATGGTGATTCTATTTTTAGTTTTTTAAGGACCCTCCATACTGTTCTCCATAGTGGCTGTATCAATTTACATTCCCACCAACAGTGCAACAGGGTTCCCTTTTCCCTACACCATCTCCAGCATTTGTTGTTTGTAAATTTTCTGATGATGCCCATTCTAACTGGTGTGAGGTGATACCTCACTGTAGTTTTGATTTGCATTTCTCTAATAATTAGTGATGTTGAGCAGCTTTTCATGTGCCTCTTGGCCATCTATATGTCTTTGGAGAAATGTCTATTTAGGCCTTCTGCCCGTTTTTTTTTTTTTTTTTAATTATTTATTTATTTATTTATTTATGGCTGTGTTTGGTCTTCGTTTCTGTGCGAGGGCTTTCTCTAGTTGCGGCAAGCGGGGGTCACTCTTCATCGCGGTGCGTGGGCCTCTCACTGTCGCGGCCTCTCTTGTTGCGAGGCACAGGCTCCAGACGCGCAGGCTCAGTAGCTGCGGCTCACAGGTCTAGTTGCTCCGTGGCATGTGGGATCTTCCCAGACCAGGGCTCGAACCCGTGTCCCCTGCATTGGCAGGCAGACTCTCAACCACTGCACCACCAGGGAAGCCCTGCCCGTTTTTTGATTGGTTTGTTTTTTTAATATTGAGCTGCATGAGCTGTTTATATATTTTGGAGATTAATCTTTTGTCCGTTGATTCATTTGCAAATATTTTCTCCTATTCTGAGGGTTGTTTAGAAAAGGATTATTTTAATTTTAATTTAAATAGCTGTATGTGGCTAATGGCTATTGAATTGGGAAGTGCAGTTCTAGAATCTGCTGGGGAAAAATAATTAATATTGGGTGGAAATGGGGGAGAGGATGGTCATGTTAGAAACAGGAAGGAGAAACTTCAGGGTCATTTTTATAGTCTTATAATAGTGTTTCTTACTCTGTAAACAATAGGAAACTTATTTAAGCAAAGCCTCTGCTTTTACATGAAATTACCTAGTCTTGTTAGATAATCATATATTTTATATTACCATCGTTTTACTTCAGAATTTCATGCACAAACTTATGCTACCTATTATTAAAAGCGGTAGGATTGTCTAAAGTCCTTAAATATTGGGAAGAAGTCTAGTGAACTCTTTTGGTTCAGTGCATTATCATCCTAGCCCCTGTGGGTCCTAAAGAAGCTTCTAGGCCATGGGCTGTTCTTTCACCTTATTTTGAGAAACTTGCTGAACCTCTACCTGCCCAGGGTGCTAGGTCCTTGCCCACACACTGCCTCTCCTAAAAATTCCAAAGTTCAAATTCCAACATGCCAAAACATGCTTTGTACTTGGAGGGAGAGCAAAATAATGAAGTTTGGGGGCTTATTAAAGTCTTAAAGTGGGTTCTTTTTATAAACAGCACACCAAAAGTATAGAAACATGTTTATAATCTTTACTGGCTCCAAGATTCTGTTTTTACCTTTTCTTGGTTGGGCAAATATAGCTGAGCCCTTGGCATGTCAGAATTTGCAGCTGGCAATTTTCAGAACTCAAGAGCAGACGTGGAACTTTGCTTCAAGGACAGTAGAGTAACAAGAATACTACATAAAGAAGAAAGCAAATTTGGAGGAAAATTTTTGCATTTGTTTCCTGGTCTTCAAAGTGTTGAAATTTTAAGTCAGATTTTTTCTTCTGGTCTCCAGATGTTTCTCTCAAATGACCCAATGCTTATTTGGGCTGTGACGTGTAGAGTAATTTGAATGCCCACACACTTTCCTGTTGAATATAAAAACTGTCTCAAGAGGCACCCACTTTAGAAAGCCAACCCTGGTCTCAGGTCTTATTTAATGTAATGAGCCATCTGTTCCTACAAGACATGGAATGAAATGGAGCCTGGGGGGGTATTTGTGCTGGAATCTCTTAGTCAGTTACTTTTTACAAAACTGGTCATCAGAATTAGTATAGACAATAAGAGAACTTTTAGTTGCTATGGTAGCAGAAACCATGAGGGTTATTTTATTTTAAAAGTAAATGGAGAGAAATGTAAGACTGCCTTCTGCTTTGAAAAGCTTGGGTCAGAGTTATATATTTCATATATTCAGGTATATTTATTAATTCTGAACACAGTTAACTAATTTAGGAACCCTTCCCTGAAAAAATTTAAACTAACCTTAAGCCTGTGAGAAAACAACTTCAATTGAGGTTAACTCAAAGAACTCTGGAGGGTAAAGGGTAAAAGTTTGAGATTCTTTAAAACACTACTTGAAGCCTCAACTCCACCCAGAGTCCTAGAGTATAAATTGGCCGTTGCTTTTGAAGACTTTGATGTGATTGCGGCTCACGTTCAAGTTTTTCTCAACTTAGAGCAACTGGAATTAAATTGACCTTTATAATTTGCTAACATATTAATTTCTAATCATTCAAGCTACTCCCTATATAAAGACATTTTCAAAGATAGACACAACCAGAGAGCTAGTTAAAGAAAATGTTTATTCTGAGACAATTTTTCATATTTTAGCCAAGCTTGTCAATGACTGCCTTTCCTTGGGCAGGTTAATTCAAAAATATTTGGGGGAACCATGAGTTTCAAATTTCAGTGAAACTGAGTAATTTGGAAGTTAAATGTAACTATATCCAGCATCCTGTCATTTGTAATTAAAGGTAAATATAAAACTATAATAGAGATTTTCCTGTTATATTATTTCTGTATACTTGAAATATCATATAATTTATAATTTTATAATTCATAATTTGTAAAATAAAAATGACAGCAGATGCAATAAATTATAATGTTATTGAAGTTATTTCTTTCAGTTTAGAACCTTCAATCATATTTCTTCTCCATTTTCACATTCTTTATTTCTTCAGTCTAATCTCTCACTAGAATTTTCTGACTTTTGATAGCTTAAAATATAATATATACATTCTATTCCTCTCAGGTCTTGTTCATAGCTGGAGTTTCAATTATGGAATTTGTTTCCCACCATGAATCTACAGTAGAAGTTAAAACAATTTCAGTGATATAAAGCTTCCATCAAATTCCTTTCTTTCTTTTTCTTACACACATTTAGAACAATTTTGTTGTTGGGTTTTGTTTGTTGATTTTTTGTATCAAATACTTCCTTTTGCCATATATACCTTATACCTTGTTCCCTTAAATATTTACCTTTTAATAAACTAGTGCAAGTTAAACATTTAGATAGTAATTCTGGAATAATCTAGCAGAATTTTAACATTTGTAATTAAAGAGTATCATCGGAAACCATCAAAAAATTTGTTTAATTTTCATTTTTACTCTCGTCCTCACTTGTCTGGAGGACTTGCAACACTTTATGATTAAAGAGTGTAAGAGCTGTAGGTGATGGTTATCCAAAATTCCAAATGTGGCAAATGTGGGAACCAGGCTACCATTTGGCATTTGACCAGTCTTTTTAGTCAGCATTATAGCCAAACTCTGCCTCTAAACTGATGATTCTACATGATAAATAGCTATTATGTGTGAGAGAAAAAGAGCTAAAGAAGCTATAATGTGTTATAAGTAACATCAAATTAGAGAAAGATTTCTGTGTGGGCACATGTTCATATAAAAGTATTCTAATCTTGTAAGATAAAGAAGAGTAGTTCTAAGAGAAAAAAAGTGTAGTTAGCTAGTTAACTAAGGAATTTACTGCTTTTTTCTTTGTTTACAGCAGCATTTTAGCTTTGGAAATAAATTATTAAAACAAAATTTCACTCTTTAAATTTGTTATAAATCAGTCTACCATAGTGTTAACCCCATAGTTTGTGATGACAAAAATAATCTGATTGGTTCAGGTATTTAGACAGGGTTTTGTTTTTCATTCAAAAAATATTTCGAACAATCCTCTCAATTTGTGGTTAGATGCAAGATGACCTTTAAAAAGCAGGCACTGTTGTTAAAAGCCACATTACATTAAAGCTGCAAATGTCTTCAAGAATTATAAACATGAATGTCTTAAGATTTCCCAAAATTCCCAGGACTTCTGGGGAATTTCCAATATTTGTGAGACATAAACTCTGTTGTCTCTTAAAAAGTATTCACAAAACTTGGATAATCAATAAAAATGTGCTCTGTGGTGAAATGATATGTCAAGCAAAAATGATGTAAGTGGAACTAGATGAGAAATTTATAAGAAAAGGGTGTCTGAAAAAATTCTTGCCACATTAAATAAGATTTGGTCTTGTGTTCATCCTTGCACGCTACACATTTTTAAAAGATGCTGCTTTAAACAAGACTTCTGCCCTTTCTTGTTATTTTTAGTATCTCCTCAAACCATAAATACAACCATGTGTCAGGGCAAAGCTGTATTGATGGTTTGGATGTGGAGTACTCACTTTTATTCTTACCATTCAGTTCCATTTATAGCAAGTAATGTGTATTTTTCATCAATGATCAGATTTTGCATATTTTTAGGTGTTTGTGGGCCAGAGGTTTGAGGAGTAGAATACTATTCCTCTCACCTTCTTCAGTGCCTATAATTTCAGACATGAATTTTTTGAGAGTCTATCTAGGAATACATTTTTTAAAAAATTTACATTTATGGTTCTAGGAACTTTTGAAGTTGGCAGAAGCACAGGTAAACTGAAACTGCCTATTTGGGGAAGTGTTTGTCATTTATTTACCCTGTGACCTTGAACAAGATATATAACCTCTGAGCCTCAGTCCCCCAACCCTAAAGAAAATAGAAATTCATTCCTGCAACGTTATTGTGATGATTAAATGAGATGTGAGTGACGTGTATAGGACAGTCCTTGATAAATGGGTGGCATTAACTAATGGCTACAATTTCTTTCAAAGGAAATGAACAAAAGGAAAAGTAGTATGGCTAGGGAAAAAAAAATCCAGTGTGGTCAAATTCTGAGTGTCAAAATATTACCTCTGTGTTTTCTACTTCTGTAAAAAACTGTAATAAGTAAAACACTGATAGGACAATTTGTGTAATCAGAAAGCCATTGAAAAACAAACCTTAGTGTCTGACACCACATTTGGTGATATACATGAGATCTAGAAAATTAAGACCACTACAAATATGAAAAGAACACAAGGTGAGAATACTTTAAATAAATTCAGTTCTTACAGTAGATAGGGACACATAGTCACTTTCAGAACTCTGAGAATTTGATGAATAAATATTAACCTTACAAAGAATAAGGGTCAGAATGTGTCCCCACCATAAGACAGCTAAAAAGAGTATTATTAACATAAAGGAAAAGAATGGAGAAGGGAGACAGCATGAATTTCCAGTTTAGAAATCTTTAATGACTCGTTTTGTCTTTGCGGAAATAATGACTGCAATCCTTCAGTCTGCCTCTAAGCAGACTGGATCTGCTGGATCTGACTTTTTTGCAGTCTCATTGCTCTTCATAGCCCTCTGTCACAGCTGTTCTCGACTTCTCGTAGTACCTCCAAATCTCTCAGTTTCTTCCCACCTGTGGTCCTTGCACAAACAGTTCCTTCTGCCTGAGTCACACTCCTCCTCCTCTTTGTTTACCTAAAACAAATAGACTGCCAGTTATTTCTCCAGCAAAAATGGGTTTATTTGGGATCAGCAGAGAATTGCAATTCGGGGTCTGCAACCACAGTGAGACACAGGCAAGGCCCACACAGCAAGGGAAGGAGGATGCTTTTATAGAGGGGAAAAGGAAGTTGGGAGGGCTGTAGTAAACGAAATGTCCATGGCTTTTCCTTGGCTGAGTTGTTGTCAGGAAAGAAGAGGAGCCTTTCTTCTTCCTGTTGGGCTCTGCTATTGGAGCTGGGTGTGAGAGTCTTCTGACTTTATTTAATTGAGGTTTCTGCTTATTCATTTCTTACATCTTTCACTTAGCTAACTCCTACTCACCCTTCAATTCTCAGCTGAAATGTTGCTTCCTCCTGGGACCTTTCTCTGATTTCCTGGGGCTGCCCATTTTACAGTCCCATGGCACCTTGCTCTCTTCTTTACAATGTGGGCTGAATGGTTTAGTGTTTGACTTCCCTAATACAGATCTTCCTTGGCTTAAGATGGGGTTACGTCTTGATAAACTCATTGTAAGTAAAAGTGTATTTAATATACTTAACCTACTGAAAATCATAGCTCAACCTAGCCAAACTTAAACATGCTCAGAACAACCTAGCCTAACTTAGACATGCTCAAAACACTTACTTTAGCTTAGAGTTGGGCAAAGTCATCTTTACACAAAGCCAATTAAAGATAAAGTGTTGAATACCTCACATAATTTATTGAATACTGTAATGAAAGTGAAAAACAGAATGTCTGTATGTATGGGTACAGAATTGCTGTAAATGTATTGGGTGTTTACTCTCGTGATTGCATGGCTGACTGCAGCTGCCCAGCATCATGAGGGAGCATCGTACTGCTATCGCTCACTTGGAAAAGACCAAAATTCAGATTCTGAAGTATGGTTTCTACTGAATGCGTATCACGAAGTAAAAAAATCATAACTCCAACCATAGTAAGTCAGGGAATCACTATGAAAACAGGAGCCTTTTTTTTTCTTTTTCTCTGCAGTATTGTTAGTGCCTAGTGTTTTGTCTGGCAAAGTAATAATATATTGACTGCTAATTAATGAATGCAATTGTAGCAGATACAATTCTCTGGCTCTAAGTCAGGTATACCTCCATTAGGGAAATAGACATATAGGTTGAAACTAGCCATCCACATCAAATTCTTCCCCCATTTTCTATGCTCATCAAACTACCTGCTCTGTATATTCATATACCATTTTCTGCACAACAAACCTGAGAGATAATTATTATCTTCTTCTTACAGATGTGTAAACTGAGGTTAAGAAACTTGACCAAAGTCAGTAGCAGTAAGTGGCCCAGTTAAGTTCTACAACCATATCTGCACCCTTGCCCACTCTGCTCTCCCAAATGTCCTTGTTGGTGAGGGAATGAGGTTGATCAGAGAATGTGAGGCTCTGGGTCAATATTTGCATCTATTTCTAATAATAAATGTATGCAGTGGTTTCCTAGTTTTTACATCTGCCTCATATTTGGAAAAAACATCAGGCCTCAATTTCAGAAATAGATCAGCTCTTGGTAAACTGATATTTGAGCTATAAAAATTTAGAACCATATGGTGGCCTACAGTGATTTCACTAAGACATTGCTGTTGTGTGACACCCTCTGTGGATAGTCAAGACCAACTCTAGAGAATGGCTCTATATCCATCTGGTGGCGTCAGTTGCAAATTCTCCTTCCTTTTTTCCTTTCTTCTTTTCTTCCTTCTTTCCTTCCTTCCTTGCTCTGTTGCTGCTCCTGTTACTGTTGATTCTTCCTCCTCCTCTTCCTCTTCCTCCTCTTCTTCTCCCTCTCCTTCTTCTTTAGTTATAAAAGCAACATCTTCTCATCCCAAAAATGCAAAGGCAGAAGGATGTAAAAAAGTGAAGGCCCCTTCCAACCCACTCCCTAAATAGAATCAAATTATACACAGATATACATATAGCTTGTCAATTATTTTATTTATTCTTTACAAGAAACTTCCATGTCAAAGTATGTGGACCTACCTCATTTTTTAATGGTTATATAATATTCCACAAGGATGAATAGTCAGTACTGTATTTAATTATGCCTCTATTGTTGGGCATTTCAGTTTTTTCCCAATTTGCCATTATTATAAATAATACTGCAATACTTGTACGCATATTTTAGCCATGTTTTTAAAATTAAAAGAAGAAACTTTAGTAGGCAGAATGCTCTTTTTCCCCTAAATAACATATCTCAAATATTTCACTATGTTCCATGATCAGCATGCGGTTATTAACATTATTGACATTGTGTTAGGCTCATGATAGAAAATGTCTTGATCATGATGGCAATTTTTGGTTCAGTATAATATGAGGCATTACTTTCGGAATCTCCAAGAATTTTGCTAAGGGAAGATCAGTAGCTCTGCCAGAGACCTTTATTTCATC